>NC_088866.1:25040640-25065104 GCF_032884065.1 Artemia franciscana
TATATTATATATATATACTAGCTGTTGGGGTGGCGCTTCGCGCCACCCCAACACTTAGTTGGTGGGGGCGCTTCGCGCCCCCCCCAAGCCCCCCCGCGCGCGTAAGTCGTTACGCGCCATAATAGTTACGCGCCATTGTAGTTGTGTCCCTATGTCCCACCTGTGAATATAGATAGATGTATATATATGGTTTTAACTACGTAAAACTTGCAAATATACAACATTCTTTGCTGTCCCATTGTCTTTGCATATAAATAGATTGTCAGGTTACCGACTCTTGAACATGCAACATATAATGGTCCATGGGAAAACAATCTGTATTCAGATCTATACCTCATGATTCTAATGATTGCCCTTGAGCTTTGTTGATGGTGATTGCTAATCGACCATTCCCTGTCCCGGTGTCCCGGTCGTCATTTACATCCCCCTGTTTCCCCGGTGTCCCCGTTGTAGTTGTGTCCCTGTGTCCCGGTCGTCATTTATATTCCCTGTGTCCCGGGTCCCGGTCGTCATTTGTATCCCGGTGTCCCGGTCTGTATATACATTCGTTTTTTAGTTTTGTTTTTCTCCTTTATTTTTTTCCTTTTTTTTTCTTTTTTAGCTTATTTAGATTTTTAGATTTTTTAGTTTTTTTATTAGTTTTTAGTTTTTTTTTCTTTTTAGTTTTTTTGTCCCGGTCGTCATTTATATCCCCCTGTTTCCCCGGTGTCCCCGTTGTAGTTGTGTCCCTGTGTCCCGGTCGTCATTTATATTCCCTGTGTCCCGGTCGTCATTTGTATCCCGGTGTACCGGAGTTGTGTCCCTGTGTCCCGGTCGTCATTTATATTCCCTGTGTCCCGGGTCCCGGTCGTCATTTGTATCCCGGTGTCCCGGTCTGTATATACATTCGTTTTTTAGTTTTGTTTTTCTCCTTTATTTTTTTCCTTTTTTTTTCTTTTTTAGCTTATTTAGATTTTTAGATTTTTTAGTTTTTTTATTAGATTTTAGTTTTTTTTTCTTTTTAGTTTTTTTGTCCCGGTCGTCATTTATATCCCCCTGTTTCCCCCGGGTCGTCATTTATACTCCCTGTGTCCCGGTGCTTTGTTGATTGCTAATCGAACATTCCTTTTGTCCTGGTCGCTTTCTCTTTGAGTGTCGTCATTTATTTTTTTTCTTTTTTAGTTCTTTTAGTTTTACCTTTTTTAGTTTTTTTTAGTTTTTAGTTTTTTTTAGTTTTTTACCTTTTTTTAGTTTTTTTAGTTTTTTTTAGTTTTTTAGCTTTTTTATTTTTTTTATTAGTTTTTAGTTTTTTTGTAGTTTTTGCCTTTTTTTAGTTTTTTTAGTTTTTTAGCTTTTTTATTAGTTTTTAGTTTTTTTTGTAGTTTTTGCCTTTTTTTAGTTTTTTTAGTTTTTTAGCTTTTTATTTTTTTTATTAGTTTTTAGTTTTTTTTGTAGTTTTTGCCTTTTTTTTCTCTTTGAGTGTCGTCATTTATTAGTTTTTTCCTTTTTTTTTTAGTTTTTTATTGGTTTTTACCTTTATTTTAGCTTATTTTCAGTTTTTTCCTTTTTTTTAGTTTTTTTTTATTTTTTATTTTTTTTTATTTTTTTACCTTTTTTTAGTTTTTTTAGTTTTTTAGCTTTTTTACTTTTTTTATTAGTTTTTAGTTTTTTTTGTAGTTTTTGCCTTTTTTTAGTTTTTCAGTTTTTTTTTTAGTTTTTTATTGGTTTTTACCTTTATAGTTTTTTTAGTTTTTTAGCTTTTTTATTTTTTTTATTAGTTTTTAGTTTTTTTTGTAGTTTTTGCCTTTTTTTAGTTTTTTCAGTTTTGACGTCACCTGATCCAGTTTTTTCAGGTGACGTCACCTGACACATCCATCCATCCATCCACAGACAACTTATTTTTATATATATAGATATATATATATATACATATATATATATATATATACATATATATATATATATATATATATATATTTATACATATATATATATATATATATATATATATATATATATATATATATATATATATATAATAATATTATAATAAATTAAAATAAAAGTTTTAATAAAAGAGTGATAAAATAATTAAAGATAAATAAATAAAAAAATAAAAACTACTCATAAAACCCCAAAAAATTACCTCAGGCGATAATTTGCTGAGCTACATTGATGGATTCATCATTCCAATATTCTTAGAGCCTTTTGACAGTTTAATCCAATTATCATTTTTTACACTCTTTACACTAGATTTTTTATTCTCTACAATTTTCACAACTCTATCGCCATCAACAATTACTCTGGCGAATTTCTATATAGTGTTTTCTTCAACCAAAATGTCATTTAAAATATGGATTTGCTCAGTAGCACTGTACACAACAGGATTTTGAACTTCTTTAGGACTACATTCAGCTGAAGGAGGCTAAGCGAGCACCTGTTCAAAATGAGGTTCATTGACTGTTGTCAAAGTTTGTGACCAAGGTAAATAACCGTCCGTTTTATTGACATTTACCTTCTGACATTTGGTAGGTTGCATTTTCACATTGTTTGGTATAACCTGCACTGGTGAGCCAACACTACTTGGAATCACAACTGGAAGATATTTGTGTGAAATCTACTCATGTGTTTGTGCTGGGAGCGTTGAGTCTGAGATGGATGAATGGTAGTTTGTGACATTGGACTTTGGTGTGAAGTCCCTACACTCAAAGTAACAGAGGCATGAGATGGTGGCGAAAACCCTGGAGACTGCATTGGGGCATATGAGCTCACTTGTTGCATTATCTGAAAGGTCAAGTTAAACAGTTCAAAACGAAAATAAAGAAAAAAAGGAAACCAAAAATTTCAAAAAAGAAAGCAAAACAAAATAATTAGCTTCATTCGACGTTGCACTTTGATCTAGAATGATCTTCCTGAAGAAGTTATCCCTAAAAGTTTTATCTGTTTTCTCTTTCAAAAGAAGGTTCATTAGTCTACTAAAACCTTGACATAGGACTAGTGACAAATACCTAACAATACCTTGGACCACAAACTAAAAAAAATAATAATAAAAAAAAATTATATACTATACATACTAAAATCAAAAAGCACAGGAAATATTTAACACTATTAAAAGAGAAACAGTATGAGCTGGGTATAGCGTATTTCAGACTAAAATCAGCCGTATTTATTCAAAAATAAAAACTGAAGTTAAAAGCTTTCAAACAAAAAACAATTTCTCAATGCTTATTTTAAACAGGTTTTAAGGCTAGATTAAGAGTTTGAGTCAATAAAACAGAAACAAACAATTTATAAGTTCTTAATTATGAGGCCAAAAAAGGACAGATATTATGACTATTAATATAAGTATTACAAAATATTTTTTACTGAAAGTTGCTAAAAAGTCATGAAATTTCTTATGCAAAAATCAACCGTGTTTATTCAAAATTCGAAAAAATTTCAATTCAATATTCTTTCTTGCCATTTTGAACACAAATTACTAATTAATTGCCACAGGCAAGTTTCAGAATAGTTTCTCTTTAAACGTGTTGCTTAGTGAATGCAGTTCATGCATATAAGTCTTGATGACTCATCCTCTTTGTCCCGTTTCTGGAAGGGATTAAATATAAAAAAAACTAATTTTTTTAGCTGAAAGTAAGGAGCGACATTAAACTTAAAACGAACAGAAATTACTCCGTATATGAAATGATTTGTCCCCTCCGCAATCCCTCGCTCTTTACGCTAAAACTTTTAATTGTTTTAAAAAGTAGAATTGTGGCAAAGAGTCAAACTTTAGCGTAAAGAGCGAGGGATTGCGGAGGGGACAAATCATTTCATATACGGAGTAATTTCTGTTCGTTTTAAGTTTTAATGTCGCTCCTTACTTTCAGCTAAAAAAATTAGTTTTTTTTATATTTAATTTCTGAACGTTTTTGAATTAATGCATGTTTGGTTTTGGCTCTCCGCACATAAATTATTAAAATGAAATTTGTATATTAATTCTTTTTTTGGCTAAATGGCTTTCTCTTAGATTTGATCAGACTATTTTGAGAAATAAGGGGTGGAGAAGGAGGCCTAGTTGCCCTCCAATTTTTCGGTTACTTAAAAAGGCAACTAGAACTTTTAATTTTTAATGAACGTTTTTATTAGTAAAAAATATATGTAACTTGAGAATTAACTTACGTAACAAACTTTCATAACCTTATATTTTTATTATGTATACGAGGGGGTTTGTACCCTCGTTAATACCTCGCTCTTTACACTAAACCGTAGTTTTGTCCCAATTCTTTAAGAATGACCCCTGAATCAGAAAGGCCGTAGAATAAATAGTTGAATTACTAAAAATACTTTAGCATAAAGAGCAAGGTATTTATCTCCTCCTAAATACCTCGCTCTTTATGCTAAAGTATTTTTAGAATCCCTCATATGCGTGATAATCTCTGTTAGTTTTAAGTTTCAATGCTACTTCTTCCTTTCATTTGAAAAAAAAACGTTTCATGTTTATTTTTCATTGTTTTCTTATAGTAATGCTAGAGAGAGAATCCTGCGCCTTTGTCATGAATTTTTCTTCCCCATGACAGATTCCTCCAAGGAAAGATCCTCCAACATAGCCCCCTCTTCTCAGCCCCACCCCTAAACAAATAAAATTCCCCTGAAAACGTCTGTACACTTCCCAATAACCATTACTATATGTAAACACTGGTCAAAGTTTGTAACTCGCAGCCCCTCCCCCAGGGATTGTGGGGGAGTAAGTCATCCCCAAAGACATAGTTATTATGGTTTTCGACTATGCTGAACAAAATGGCTATCTCAAAATTTTGATCCGTTGATTTTGGGGAAAAAATGAGCGTGGGAGAGGGCCTAGATGCCCTCCAATTTTTTTGGTCACTTAAAAAGGGCACTAGAACTTTTAATTTCCGTTAAAATGAGCCCTCTTGCGAAATTCTAGGACCATTTGGTCGATACGATGACCCCTGGGAAAAAAAAAAAAAAAAAAAAAAAAAAAAAAAAAAAAAAAAAACACGCAACCGTGATTTGTCTTCTGGCAAAAAATACAAAATTCCACATTTTTGAAGATAGGAGCTTGAAACTTCTACAGTAGGGTTCTATGATACGCTGAATCCGATGGTGTCATTTTCGTTAAGATCCTACGACTTTTGGGGGGTGTTTCCCCCTATTTTCCTAAATAAGGCAAATTTTCTCAGGCTCGTAACTTTTGATGGGTAAAACTAAACTTGATGAAACTTATATATTTAAAATCAGCATTAAAATGCGATTCTTTTGATGTACATATAAAGGATACCCACACATGCTCTATATCAAATGGAAATAAAGGGATTTCCCTGATAAAAAATGCCCAACATTAAAAGTTATGCCCTGTAGCGTTCTTTATTTTTTTTTTTTTTTTTTTTTTATCAGACTAAGACTAACATGTAATAAGCAAAGATTGCACATAAAAATGGGAAATATGAAGAATGAGACATGAGAATGGAGGATAAAAAGAGTGAGAATATGAAATGAGACATGAGAATGAAGAGTTAAAATACAAAGAATAAGCACAGAAGAATTAAAATGTATAATAACCTTGTTTAGGACCAGCAAAACAGTTGAAAAACTTTTCAAAAGCACGGGTCTTCAAGGTTCATGCACAGCTCCCTCAGTCCCATCATTTAGTTGAATAGCATCGGAAGAGCTCAAAGCCAGAGTCTGAATCAGCTCTTGATTCATCTGTTCATCTCCAGAGCTTGACAATTGTTTCTGAGATCCTTCCCCAATCCGTTGATTAAAGAGAATGGTCTTCTCTCTGGGATGAGCTGTAACAGCTGTTGTAAGTGGAAGTTGAGGCAGTACAGGAAAAATTAAGAGATTAATTACTAGAACCTAAATTTGCTTTTAAGATACTGACAGCTCAAGAAGCTGAAGTTGCAAGGACCTTAAAAGTTAAGTTGGAAGTTTAGGCAGCACTGACAGCACTAAAAGATCAATTACTAGAAACTAAATTTACCAATAAGATAGAAAAAGTCACAGAAATTGAACTTGAGGAACTAATAGAACAAGAGCTAAGAGCTCAGATGGCACTTGTGACGAGGCCGGAAGAGCCAAGAGCTCATATGGTATGAGCTCTAGCAAATTTCTAAAATCGATAGATTGATTTAAAAAAAAAAATATCAGAGGCTTGATGCCGGTTGGGATTTAAAATAAGAGCTCTGAGTCACGAGGTCCTTCTAAATATGAAAATTCATTAAGATCTGATCACCCACTCGTAAATTAAAAATACCTAATTTTTCCTCTCCCTTCAGCCCCCCAGAGGGTCGAATCAGGGAAAACGACGTTATCAAGTCAATTTGTGCAGCTCTCTGACACATCTACCAATTTGCATCATCCTCGCACGTCCAGAAGCACCAAACTCGCCAAAGCACTGAACACCACCCACTAACTCCACCAAAAAAAGAGCGGATCCATTCCGGTTACGTCAATCACGTATCTACGACAATTGCTTATCCTATCCACCAAGTTTCATCCCGATCTCTCCACTCTAAACATTTTCCAAGATTTCTGGTTTCCCCCTCTAACTCCCTCCAATGTAAACAGATCTGGTCGGGATTTAAAATAAGAGCTCTGAGACATGATTTCCATCTAAATATCAAATTTCATTAAGATCCGGTCACCTGTTCGTAAGTTAAAAATACGTAATTTTTTTTCTAATTTTTTCCGATTTATCCGTCCCCCCACTCACCCCCCTCCAGAAGGCGGAATCGGGGAAACGACAATTTATAATTTAAATCTGGCCTAGTTCCTAATACGCCTGCCAAATTTCATCGTCCTAGATTACCTGGAAGTGCTAAACTAGAATAACCGGGACAGACAGACAGACAGGATTTGTGATCGCTACATGTCACTTGGTAGATACCAAGTGCCATAAAAATGGTTTTTCATGTTTTAATGGATGTATCATCTGCTACAAACTAGTAATAAACAAACTTTTACCTCCCATAACAACTACTATGCGTAAACTATAGGCAAATTTTAAAGCTTATACCCTTTTCCCGGCTGTTGGGGATTGAAGTTATACCCAAAGACATAGTTATTGAACTTTTCAACTATGCTAACAAAATGGTCATCTCAGAATTTTGAAAATGAGCCCTCTCCCTACATTATAGGACCATTGTGTCCTAGTTCATTTACCCTATCTACATAAAATAAACTGTATTATTTCTAAGTCATTTAAATTAAATAATCTTTTCAAATGTTGTGTTTTATTTTGAAAAAAATTACCATAAAAATAATTATAATAAAAAAAAAAAAATCCGGAATAAACCTCTCTTTAAAGTACAAGACAAATAAAGTGTTTTGTATGCAAAATAAATTTGAATACAAGGAAATAATAAACTTATTGACAAACAAAAACACGTGATTACGATGAAAACGTGTTGCTATCTTTGGCTGAGAGAAGATCACATGTGTCACAGGATGTAAACAAACATATGATTAAAACCAACTTGTTGGTATGCAGCCAGAATAAATAGTTCAGTATAGAAAGGTTGAGTAATTAAATGGCTATGAAAAGATAATTAAACAAGGAAAAAAAATGCATAGAATTATTGAGACAATAGGGCAAAGTGAAAAAAAAAAGTAAATATAGTCAATGAGTTACTGAAGACTATATACATAAAACTACCCTTAAAGCCAAAATTGAATATACCGAGCGGGAAGTCGAATTATTTGAAAAAATGAAGAAAATTTTAAGTGAAATATATATATATATATATATATTATATATATATATATATATATATATATATATATATATATAGTAATGTTAAGAGTTTTGACTAGCGAAAAATCTTATAAAAATATAAAAAGCAAACCGAATTTCAAGAATGTAATCCGAATTAATTATAGTTTACTCAATAGATGAAAGTGTCAGCTTCTCCCTGTCACCGTTTAAATTATTTGAATTCTTAAATCAACTGAAAAAATCCCATTGCTAAATTGAATAATTTAATCATTCAATATATATTATTTTGACTATCTTATTTATAGTGATTAATATAGTGTAACTATCTTGTTTATATTGTAAACCGGGGAAACTTTTAATTAAGACAATACACTGCCAATTAAGACAATGGCAACACTGACGAAAATATGCCCCGGCTTTAAAATTTTCATAATTAAAAAAAAAAAATGTATTAGAAAAATCGATGTTTTCACGTATTAATACACGAACGAACAGTCTAGGGGCAAAAAATTTTCCTTTTGATGCCCTTGGTGCATTCACAAATAGGAAAGTTTGACACCATTCCTCCATTTTTGACACCATTAACCAATTCCAAAAAAAGAAGTAAGTTTAAAGAACGTAATTCGACAGGTTGATAGAGCTGAGTCTCATTTATCGACTGATAGCAAAACCGTTTTTATGTCGAAAAATCTAAAGACAAGGGATAGCAGAACAAGACATGTCAGAATCCTTATTAAAAATTGATGTTCCAAGATGCATTTGCTCGTATTTTGACTCCCCTTCTCATTTATTTCAGGAAAAGGGACTTCGGCCTAAGCTCACAACTCGACAAAGGACCGATTCTTACAGCGAAATGTTCTTCCAAACTTCGGAAGCCCCTTCTAATAAGTAACTCAGAATAGCTTTGGGCTAATCGGAGTAGTTTTTCCAAGAAAATGTTTTAAGCTACTGTGTTAAAACATTAAATAAAAACATGAATTTTTCCGAGGGTGGGTGGGGGGTTCACATAAACAAAAAAACAACTAATAACGACAAAAATTGCTTATATCCATTTTTGTTATGTTTTTACGAGTCAGAAAACATTTCGGGGGAGGGGAGGGGTTCAAACCCCAAAACCTAACCTGGATTTCAAAACCTAACCCAATTTCAAGAATGTAATTCGAATTAATAATTACAAATATTGATATGCTGGTACATTTTATTCTAGAAAAAAATTAAAAAGATAAAAATAAGCACCCAAAAAAGGTAAATAAGTTCTATTTACAAAAAGAATGTTCCACTGATATTTATTTTGAGCCTAATTGCCAGTTTTAAGCGCATTGATTTTTGGTTTCAGCCATACATTTCAATGGCTGAATGTATTTCTAATGATTTGAATCATACTATTTGCTATGCAATGCTTGAAACGTAAAATGCATACTAGGTTTTTTACGACTGTAAGATTTTGGAAAACAAGATTTTAATTACAACCATAACTAAAATAGCGCTGTTACTGGGCCTTTTATGCAAGGCTGTTACATCCAAGAAACAGCTGAATTGGGCTGTTACAACCGTTAAACGGAATGTTTCCGAAGACCATACGTCAGCAATTCTCTTTGCATTGATTGGTGCAAATATCTAAGAGCTATGTCGTTCATTAATATAAGGAAATGAAATCGTTAAAACTTTCCAGTTGTGAAAATTACTTACATCAAGCAACAACATAATAGATATTAACATGGATCAAAGTTTTGAATTAGAAATATCTTTTTATTGTGACTGTGCGATTTGTAAAGGCCATTACCACGACTTTAGCAATTCTTATGAGAGTAATGCAGCAAATTTAGAAACAGTGGAAAATGGAATAGACGAGGATAATTTGGAAGAAATGAGGCGAAGAATCCTGGATGAAATGGAGAGAAAATTACTTAGGGCAGGCTCATCAATTTCTGCAGTGGAAGAGAGTGACCAATATCACAAGAAACAATACAAACAAAGGACACCCTCTCCATTCCAAGGAAGGTATCGCAAACGAAGGTTGGATATGGCAGAAAAGGAAGAGGAAGATCGAAAGAAAAGGCACAGAAAAGATGGATTTCCCAACAGGGATAGCTCACGGTCTTCAAGAAATAGGAGAGAAGACAGTTATGAGAGAAGAAGGAAATATGAGGCTCCAAAATCTTTCTGGAGGAGACCATAGGTTTTATAACAATTTTCTGTTTTAGATGCTGATATGCTTTTACAGGATTACAGTTGGAAAATTCTCGATTTCTAGATATCAAAATTACTTTTTCCTTAGGCTAGTTTAAATTTTTCGTAAGTTAGTTTATATTATGATTGTTTTCTTGAAGATGATCTTTTTGCCTCGAATTTGAATATATATATATAGAGAGAGAGAGAAAAAGAACATCTTCCCATTTCGCTTTTGGCACAGAAAATGGTAATTTTAGCAAAACCGGGCGACAATGAGTGAAGGTGGCCCCTTCATGAAACCCCTGTCGGCCGAGCAGATAATACTCGCTTCAAAGTAAGCGAGGGGGACTTGGGAGCTGGCTAAAACTACCATAATATGAGTGAATCTGCCCCTTCCACAACCTTCAGTCTTTATGTTAAAAATCTTTATCTTCTTTAGAAATACGTCCATTCAAAATTAAACGGCCCATCTGTTCGATCAATCTCCTAAAAGCATTGTGACAAAAAGTAAAACAAAAAAGGAAGATTGAGCAAGAGATCAGTCCCCCTCATATATAGATCAATTTCTGCTTGTTTTAAATTTTAATACTGCTCCTTACTTTTAAGTCAAAAAACTTTTTTTTAATTTCTGACCCTTACTCATATCTTGCCAAAAAATCCCTTTTCATTCTCCTTGGAACGTTTTCCCCTATGAAAAATACCCCCCCCCAAAATAAATGTATATTTCCCAATAACAAATAGTATAGCCTATATGAACAATGGGCAGATTACATATCTTACAGCCCTTTCCTCAGGGATTACAGGGGTCAATCCCATCTCAAGAGGCATAGTTAAAGGACCTTTTAACTAACCTCCATTGGGAGTGTGGGAGGGACAGGAGACTTGAAAGAGTGCTAGAAATTATACAGCTAAAAAATATGGATTAGTTATGCACTGTTTTCATTTCAAGAGGGGGGAGGGGTAAACGTAAACTGAAGAAAAAACTCATCAGAAAACAACGAGGGAAATAAGACACAGGAAACCTCAAAGATCTCGGGATATTGGGGGATTGGGGGTTGAGACTGTCCAAACACCTGGTTTCAAAGACGATGCTGGCTGTACTGATGACAAAGAATAAAAAAGAAAAACTTGCAGTAAGAAAAAAAAGTGCTGACACCTACACAAAACCTTTGCTAATCCATCTTTAGTGAACAATGTAGGCTTCAAAAATACTGAAAAAATGACAATACAAAATTGACGAATCAAAAAAGCTAACAATGGAAGTCATGGAGAACAAAACTAACAAACATCGAATCAACCCAAAAGATACATAAATAGTAGTAATCCTTCTTGTTTTGTCAATAATAGAAGTTAAGATTACCAAAAATTTTTCTATTTGTCTTGTCAGACTTTCAACTTTTCGTTTACTAGCATATGTATCTAATTTACTTGTGCCAATTTAGCGATTAGAAAAACAACAACAAGTTATTCAGTGCTGAAGACTTTAGCGTATAGATCAAGGTATTGAGGACCCCTTCATATGTGGAATAATTTCCGTTCGTTTTCAGTTTTAATGTTGCTCCTTTCTTTAAAGGAGCTTTAAAGTTGCTCCTTTCTCATAATTTTTTAAAAATTATGAAAAATATAAATAGCCTATTATTGAAATCAAAAATTATATTGCAATTGAGGTATCGGGTTGAATTGAACCTGCCTCCTCTTGTATTCTAATTTATTATTTTCAATGCAATTAGTTTATACTTGGATTCGTCAAACGAAAAAATAGATGAATTTACAAGGAAATTAGAAAGGTTAATAAAAGGACATAAAGGAGGTAAATGGTTCATCTCCCCTTAGGTTTTATGCTAACCTCACCACCCAAATATATACAATAATGTACAGAAATTGAAAAGGTTAACAAAAAACAAAGAGGGGGTAATCCAAAACTGATGATTTATCCTGCGCCCCCTATCGGAAGAGGGGAAAAACATTTCGGCTGATTCCAGAGAAATCCTAATATGATAAAACAATGGTATACACATCCTTCTTATCAATGAGAATTGAGACACTGTAATTAGAATTAGAACTAAAACAATTAATTAAGTCATTAAATAACTAATAATTATTAATTATCATTATTCTCAACATTAAATCCAGTTATACTCTTGTTGAATTGTTTCAACAATTGTGTTACAACACTAAGTCCTTGGTTATAATCACTGCGTCTCTGATAAAGTCCATTAAAGAATAAAGTCATTTTTTTTTACTTATATGCCCACAAAATGCAGGCAGGATTAAATAGGCTACAACACAGTCTTTTGAAAGACAAAATATTAGGATAGAGTCTCTCTCTCCATTTAACTGCATAGATCCATAGTTATGTTTAATAGACTTTAACTAGATATGTATGTAAAATCTATTTCTGACTAAATTCCTTATATTCTTTTGCCTCTTACATTACCAAAAAACCCTCTTCCTTGTTATTTATTCCATTTACCTCATCAACCCCCTTTTTGTTCACTAGTTTAATTTCTTTTTAAATTCTGCGAGTTTTTTTTTTTATGTTTCCAATGTTTGTAACATGTCAACTTATCAATCTGTCTTTTTCTTGATCAATATTACATATTTCTCTTTTTTATTGTCTTTGTTTTGTTTCTGAATTGTGAATTGGCTTATTTTGACTTAGGATAAGTCATTTTCTAAGATATAAATCTTATCTAAGTCAACGCATACTAGGAGTGTCCATTCACAAAACTTTAGGGAGAGGGGAGTAAATATGTTTTCTCCAAATCTAGGGGTTAATTTCGTTGTTTTTTTGACTGTCCATACCGCTCTCTCCCTCCCCGTCAATTTATATGTCTAACACAGATCCATCTTGAGGACTGAACAGCGGGATGGGGAAGTGTATCTGCGACAGAGGCAGTTTTCAGAAAATACAAGGAAATTTGCAAGAATCTCCCCCCCCCATCTTGGAAAGTGAATCTCAAAAATAAATTTGTCTCAAAACTTCAGTATTGTTTTTGGGAGGAAGGGTCTTTCGATTAACCAGATTCAAAGAACAATTAGGGAGAATAACAGGTCTAGATATATCCTGATAAAAGCAAATTTCAAAGTATTACAGGTTAACCAAGACAAACCTAATTACCTTGACCTTGTTTGTTTACTATTAGACCGATAGTTTTACTATACTGTGTAAGTGTTAAGCAATGATTAAGCACTGTATACTTACTTTTTTTGGAAGAATTAAATAAATAAAGTAATAGGAATGATAATAAAATATTATCGAAAGTAACATAAATAATATTTATAATATTATATATATATATATATATATATATATATATATATATATATATATATATATATATATATATATATAATATATATATATAAAATATAAAAAATACATATATATAATATATATATATATATTATATATATATATATATATATATATATATATATATATATATATATATATATAATATATATATATATATACGATATGAATAAATAATATTATAATAAATTAAAATAAAAGGTTAATAAAAGAGTGTAAAATAATTAAAGATAAATAAAAAAGTGAAAACTACTCATAAAACCCAAAAAAATTACCTCAGGCGATATTTTGCTGAGCTTCATTGATGGCTTCATCATTCCAATATTCTTAGAGCCTTTTGGCAGTTTAATCCAATTATCAGTTTTTACACTCTTTACACTAGATTTTTCATTCTCTAAAATTTTTCACAACTCTATTACCATCAACAATTACTGTGCCGAATTCTATATAATGTTTTCTTCAACCAAAATTGGACTTATCCTTTGTCCTTTTGATGTTAGTTTTTTGGTCTTTTTCATGAGGCCCTTTATAAGGGATTTTTTTGTCATTTAAAATATGGATTTGCTCACTAGCACTGTACACAACAGGATTTGGAACTTCTTTAGGACTACATTCAACTGATGAGGCTAAGGGAGCACCTGTTCAAAATGAGGTTCATTCACTGTTGTCAAAGTTTGTGACCAAGGTAAATGACCGTCCTTTTTTTTGACATTTACCTTCTAACATTTGGTAGTTTGCATTTTCACATTGTTTGGTATACCTGCACTGGTCAGCCAACACTACTTGGAATCACAACTGGAAGATATTTGTGTGAAATCTACTCATGTGTTTGTGCTGGGAGCGTTGAGTCTGAGATGGATGAATGGTAGTTTGTGACATTGGACTTTGGTGTGAAGTCCCTACACTCAAAGTAACAGAGGCATGAGATAGTGACGAAGACCCTGGAGACTGCATTGGGGCATAAGAGCTCACTTGTTGCATTATCTGAAAGGTCAAGTTAAACAGATCAAAACAAAAATAAAGAAAAAAGAAAACAAAATTTCAAAAAAACAGAACAAACAATTAGTTTCATTTGAACGTTACACTTTGATCTAGAATGATCTTCCTGAAGAAGTTATCCCTAAAAATTTTTTTTCTGTTTGCTCTTTCGAAAGAAGGTTCATTAGTCTACTAAAACCTTCATAAAGGACTAGTGACAAATATTTAAACAATACCTTGGACCACAAACTAAAAAAAATAACAATAAAAAAAATTTTTTATACTATACATACTAAAATCAACAAGAGCTAAGAGCTCATATGGCACTTGTGACGAGGCAAGAAGAGACAAGAGCCAAGAGATCATATGGTATGAGATCTAACAAAATTCTATGAATCAATAGATAAATTTAAAAAGGAATAAGAGGCTTAATGCCGGTCAGGATTTAAAACAAAAGTTCTGAGTCACGATGTCCTTCCTAAATATCAAAATTCATTAAGATCCGATCACCCACTCGTATGTTATAAATACCTAATTTTTTCTAATTTTTCCTCTCCCTTTAGCCCCCTAAATAGTCGAATCTGAGAAAACGACTCTATCAAGTCAAATTTTGCAGCCCCCTGACACGCCTACCAATTTTCATCGTCCTAGCACGTCCAGAAGCACCAAACTCGTCAAATCACTGAACCCCTCCCCGCAACTCCTCCAAAGAGAGCGAATCCAGTACGACTTTTTCAATCACGTATAAAAGACATTGTTTATTCTATCCACCAAGCTTCATCCCGATTCCTCCAATCCCAGTGTTTTCCCAAGATTTCCCCTCCAACTCCCCAAATGTCATCAGATCCGGTCGGATTTAAAAAAAGAGCTCTGAGACACAATATCATTCCAAACATCAAATTTCACTAAGATCCCATCACCCGCTCATAAGTTAAAAATACTTCATTTTTCTATTTTTTCCAAATTAACCGCCCCCCCCCAGATGGTCAAATCTGGGAAACGACTATTCTGGATTTAATCTGGTCAGGTCCCTGATACGCTTGCCAAATTTCATCGTCCTAGCTTACCTGGAAGTGCCTAAAGTAGCAAAACCGGGACCGACAGACAGACTGACAATACCAAGTGCCATAAAAAGCACAGGAGATATTTAACACCATTAAAAGATAAACTGTGCAAAATATTTTTGCTGATATATGAGCTGGATATAGCGTATTTCAGACTAAAATCAGCCGTATTTATTCAACAATAAAAACTGAAGTTAAAGGCTTTCAAACAAAAAACAATTTGTCAATGCTTATTTTAAAACCGTTTTATGGCTAACTTTTTAAGATTAAGAGTTTGAGTCAGTAAAACAGAAACAAACAATTCATAAGTTCTTAATTATGAAGCCAAAAAAGGACAGAATTATGACTAGTTAATAGAAGTATTACAAAATACTTTTAACTGAAAGTTGCTAAAAAGTCATGAAATTTCTTATGCAAAAATCAGCCGTGTTTATTCAAAATTCGAAAAAAAAAAATTCAATTCAATATGTACAGAAAATTCAGAAAAGAATTCCAATAATCTTGCAATTTTTCGGAAATACACATATGGGGGAGAAAGGTACACACCCACGAAAACATTTAAGAGGGCAAATAAAAGAAATGGCAAGAAATTCGATTTGATGATTACTATTTGATGTTGTTTCATTTCATATATAATCTTTTTAATGGTTGACTTGAATATATACAGCTTTATGTGACGCAAAATACAAATTCCCATAGCCATTACTAAACAAAATCTTGTTTGATATATAGGATTGTATATAAAATAAACACATAAAATTACTCCAAGCAGCATTTTTGATATTGTCTCTTTCCCCTCCTCTAACAGTAAATAGTTTTTAAAGTCTATTCCGTCACTTGCATTTTACTAAAAACTTTTTCAGTCGATGTTTTTCAAAACATCGACGAATAATAAACGAAAATCACTAGAATAATCATGATGAATGAAAAGAACTAATGAAAATAAAACTGAATATTTAATATATAAGAATATTAATCCCACAAAACTCAGCAATTCAAGATTTTTTTATTTTTTCGTTTCATTTTTTTCCAAAATTATAATTATAATCATAAGAAATGTATATAATATAATTTGTTTTCAAAACGCACGAATGAAGTAACAGGCTTTAGAACATTTGCATTTAGAGGAGGGGGAAAGGGGGCAGTAGCTAAACTCCAGCTTGAATTAAATTTGCTCATTCTAAGTTTGACTTCAATATCCAATTTAGCTTTTACTCTTTTTAAGATTTACTAATTCATCTATTTCAGTATCTATAATATTTATGTTTGATATAATTATTTGTTTTAATTTCTGGTCATTTCAAGTTTAAATTACTATTGGACTTTACTTAAGCTGATCTTAAGTTTAATATGGCTCTTTGCTTTTAAAAACCTCTTCTTTTTTTCTACATTATTATCTTTTAATTTTTTGATTGCCAAAGTTTATTATTGGTTAATATAGTGAATATTTCTAAGTTTTCATGTCTTTGGCTTAAAAATAAAAATTTTCTATTTTAAGGCTAATGGTCTTAATTTGTGTCCAATGCTATTTCTCCTATGATAGAAAATCATGAATAACTTCTGCGATTTAGGTGATTTTGAACTGATTTTTTTTTTGATGACTCTCGAGTTAAAAAGGAAAAAAATGTTGGTTTCACTTTTTCTGTATATGCTTTACCTATTGTGCAAAAAAAGAAATCAAGTTATTTTGGTTTGGTGAATAAAAATTTAGTGGATGGGAAATGACAGTAGATTTTTTTTTTAGTTCATCCTGCCAGTATTTAAAAAAAAATGTTGGTTGCAGAATTGTTATATTTTTATTTTTAACGGTGCAAAAAATTATTTTTAATTTTCAAACATTTTTATTGCTAGAAGGTATGAAGTTGGCTCCAGAGGGTAGAATTTTGGATCATATGTATTTTATAATCTACAACCATTACAGAAAATTTCTGATGTCTATCATAAATAGTTTGAAAGCAAAATCAGAAAAATACAATTTCAAAATGTGCTTACTTTTTACTTATTTTACCCCTGTTTCCGGCTTAATAGCGTTCTTTATCAGCCAATAGAAAAAAAGGCGGGATTCTTATCCAATTTTAGACATTACGCCTAGAAGGCATTGTGTCTCTGATTAAAGCTGTTGACTTGTCAACTGAAGTCAATAAGACATTTGAGCTATGAGGAAGAAAATTATCAACAAAAGGTGGCTGAATTAAAATACCGGTAAGTAAAAATTACATATACAAGTTTCATTCCCTCTTGTCCATTAAATAAAAAAACAAGTTTTTTTTAACTGCATGTAAGGAGCGACATTAAAACGAACAAAAATTATTCCGTTTATGAAAGGGGGTAGTCCCCTCCTCAATGTCCCGCTCTCTACGCTAAAGTTTGACTCTTTCTCACAACTATACTTTTTAAAACAATAAGAAACTTTAGCGTAAAGAGCGAGGCGTTGAGGAGGGGACTACCCCTTTCATATACGGAATAATTTCTGTTCGTTTTAAGTTTTAATGTCGCTCCTTACTTGAAGTTAAAAACCTTTTTTTTTTATGTAATTTTTGAACGTTTTTAAATTAATGCATGTTTTGATTTGGCTCACCGCACAACGAAATTTGCATATCTTTTTTTGTCTAAATGGCTTTCTCATATTTTTGTTCTGACGATTTTGAAGAAAATGGGGGTGGGGGAGGAAGTCTAGTTGCCCTCCAATTTTTCGTAACTTATAAAAGCACCTAGAACTTTGTATATTTGTATTACATATATGAGGGGGTTTGCCCTTTCGTCAATACCTCGCTCTTTACACTAAAGCTTAAATTTTCTCCCGGTTCTTTAAGAATGACCCTAGAATCACCAAGTCCGTAGAATATATAGTTGAAATTACTTTAGCGGAAAGAGGAAAGAGCGAGGTATTTAGGAGGAGATGAACCCCTCATATGCGTAATAATTTCTGTTCGTTTTAAGTTTTAATGCTGCTCCTTACTTTCAGTTGAAAAACTTCTTCATTATTATTTTTTCAGTGTTTTTTTTTAATAATGCTAGAAAATTCTATGCCCCTTCATTGAATTTCTTTCCCCCGTGACAAATTCCTCTAAGTAAAGATCCTTCAACGTAGCTCCCTCCCCTCTACCCCCCCCCCCCCCCCCTCAGCCAAAACCCCTCAACCGTTGACTTTTAATTAAAAGGAATAGTTATGGGAAAAGTCAAGTCATGGCCAATTGTAGAAAAAGCCAAGACAGATTGTCCAATTGAGTGGGCATCAGGTCAAGGTTAAACACTGGTCAAAGTTTTTAACTTGTAGCCCCTCCCCCGGGAACTATGGGGGAGTAAGTCGTCCCCAAAGACATCTTATTATGTTTTTTGACTATGCACAAGAAAATGGCTATCTCAAATTTTGATCTGTTGACTTTGAGAAAAAAATGAAAGTGGGAGGGGGCCTAGATGCCCTCCAATTTTTGGTCGCTTAAAAAGGGCACTGGAACTTTTCATTTTCATTAAAATGAGCCCTCTTGCGACACCCTAGGACCAATGGGTCGATACGATCACCCCTGGGAAAAAGAAAACAAAAAACAAATAAACACACACCCTTGATCAGTCTTCTGGCAAAACAATTCTATGACTTTTAGGGCGTGTTTCCCCCTTTTTTCCAAAATAAGACAAATTTTCTCAGGCTCTTATCTTTTGATGGGTAGGACTAAATTTAATTAAAATCCGATTCTTTTGACGTATTTATTAGTATCAAAATTTCGTTTTTTAGACTTTCGTTTACTATTGAGCCGGGTCGCTGTTTTTTTTTTCTATGGTTCTTTTCATTTTTTTTAGAAAGGTGCTGCTTGGAGAACAAGATAAAGATAATTTGTCAAATGGATCAAAAATTTCAGAGAATTTTCAGCAAATCCTCTCATAGACGATTCAAATAATTGGGAAACGGTAGTGGTTCTTACGGTGTTGATTGCCCCGATACGAATACTGAGATAGACTTATCTGGAATTCCAGATGGAAACTGCATTGTGAATCTAAGGTATTTCCTTGCTGAAGTAATTTCAGCATTCAGACACAAAATCAGTTGCGATCACGGAAAATTGATTATAAAGCAATTAGAAAAGAAAGGCCTGAAAACTGAACTGAAAGTTAAGTGTAATAAGTGTAACTGGGAAAAGAGGATTAAAGGTGAACCAGAATGTCCAGCAACAAGCGTAAAAGAATATATTTCAAGTTTTACGGACCAGACACAGGTTGCTTTTTCCGAAAAAAAATCAAGTCTTAAAGGCTGCTTGAATTCGAAGGCTGTTTGGGGAGCCATGGGTAGTGGAGGAGGGTATTCTACACTGTGTGAATTCTTCGGGGTGCTTGGAGTGAAACCAATGTCACGAATAGTTTATTCCCGTATTGAAAGGCAGCTTTGTAATGCTTGGATGAATAGTTTATCGGAAATTTGCTAGAAAATGGACGAGAGGCCTTAAAATCAGCCATTCATGATGATAGGTATAAGGAGGACTCATACTGGACAAAAGTGATATGTGATGGAGGCTGGAATAAGCGTAGCAAAGGACACGATTATTCGGCCAAAGGATGTGTTGCAGTTATCATAGATGCATTTTCGAAAAAAACTGTTATATGTTGGCATAAAAAATAAATACTGTTATATATGTTTTTCTTCTGCAAACGCCAAAGTAATTCCCAAAGATCATTTCTGCTTTCTGAATTATACCGGAAATTCAAGGAGCATGGAAACAGATATTCTAGTTGAAGGCTTTCGTTCCAGTGAGGAGATGCACGGATTACAGTTTTTAGAGTTTATCGGTGACGGTGATTCCAGTGTTTTTTATAAGCTAAAACAAAGTGTTTCCTACGGTTCCAACATACGGAAACATGAATGTGCAAATCACGTCACAAAAAAACTATACCGCCCATCTATATAATTTGTGCAAAAATAAAAAAGGTTTGTACACAAAATGTCTTCCCCGAGGAATTATACAGCAACTGACAAAAAATTTAAGGGGCACGATAAAATAAATTCTGAAAATAATGGAACAGCAGAAGAATTGAAAATCTTGTTAAAAAGAGGTCGTACCATGTTTTCGGAAACCACACAAAATGTGATTCTGGCTGTCCTAAGATTGCTGAATTGGCCGTGAATAGTAAAATAGAAGATCGGTGGAATAATTTTCCCCTGCAGGTGTTTGAAGATGTTATAACAGAGGTCGATATTGTGTGTCGAAAAGCAGAGCAGCTTCGAAATGACGGCAACTACAAACTTAGCTGAAAGCTACATGTCAGTTGTTGCTAAATTCATCGGAGAAAAGCAAATAAGCCGGTCTAAACGAGGTTCATATCATGCAAGAGTTCATGGAGCAAGTCTTGCTTATAATTCAGGTCCAAAATGGCATCAATTAGCTTGGAAAAATATTTTTGGGCTTAGTCCTTCTAGCGTAACAAAAAAATATTGTAATAAAACGGCTAAGCTCCGTGTAATATCTAAACGTAATTTGACCAGTTATTATAGTGCTCTTGGAGGAAAACACGTTGCTAAGTTAAAAAATAGAAACTATAACTTTGGTAATCGTGGACTATGGACCAAATTGCAATAAGCCAGACATGACTTCTGATGAAATGAATTTGGCTATACAAAAATATACTGACGAGAATTTAAAATTGGATTTTGCCAGTATAAGCTGTTTGTTCAACAGTACCAAGGGTCAATCCAAAAATGACACTTGGGTTGAAGAAAGATCTAAGAGAATAACTAGTAGTTACTTCCACAGAATTGCAACCAGAAAAAACAGCACCAGAGTTGCCCCAATTGTTAAGCAAATTCGAAACTTGGGACCTAGATTCTGCTCTGCCCTAATGAAAAAGGGCTTAGATTTAGAAGTAGTGGCACTAGAAGCATATGAAACAAATTCAACTTAAAAGTCGTAAAGGGAGATCAAATAGGACTCAGTGTGCATCCACAGTATCAGTATCTTGCTGCATCTGTAGATGGACTGCTCCCTAATGGCACACCTATAGAGATAAAAACGGTGCATAATATACCAGAGTTCAAAACCATTTATGATGTGGCCCAGTCAAAAAATTAGTTAAAGCATTTTTCTTGAATTATCCAGTGAAGGTCTTCAGCTAAAAAAAATCACAGGTATTTCGCCCAGATACAAGGCCAACTCGGGATACTGGATAAAATGGTACGCCACTTAATAGTTTATAACTCTATTGAGGATTGGGAAATAATTACAGTTCACCGATCGAAAGACTACTGGGAAAAAATATTTCCGAAGCTTGAAGCCTTCTGGAATGAATCCTTACTTCCTGAAATTTTAGACTCAAGGGTTGCAAGGAATATGGAAATCAGAGAACCTGTGTCTGTAAATGTACAACAGCCCCACCAACCGAAGGACTCAAGCTTGTCTCAAGAAATAAAAAGAGGAAAAAAAAAGAAGGTTGAGTCGAGTTGAAGTGAACAGCAAGAAAAAAAAACGCACAGAAGGGATCGGGGGAGAACAGTGAATTTACCAGGAACTCAATGCATGAAAACAGTGATTTTGAAGAAATAATTTGGTCTGATTTGGAATAGATAAATCTTCGTGTTTGATAAAAAAAATGTGTTAAAAAATATTGGCAAGGAAAATTCTTTTTTCCTCCATAAATTTCTGTCTCATTCTTCGTCAATGTCCAAAAATAATGAAGTTTCTTATCTGGTCTGAAGTATATTAAATACATTTAATACAAACAATTTTAGTTTTTTTTATAAATTTCTTGTATGTTACTTGGGCTTAATATTTGTGATTTTTATAGTTTTTCCTACAATTATTACGTTTTCTGTACAATTCGTTCATTTTTGGTATTTATTAAAGCGTCATTAAGTTCTTTCCGAAATCTTGTGCATCTCGCCCTAACACAAAATAACGTTAACGCCCTAATCTTATTACAAGGAAAATAGCTTTCATCTTATTAATTCCAAACAAATGACAAAAAAAAAAACCTATAAAAATCAAGGTGACTGGAAAGATATTGAAAATGAACTGAATGTGTAATGTATAATTATTTAGTGTTTAATATACTAATTACAGAAGCATCAACAATTAAGGTTTACAGATTCTATTTAGCGACAATTTTTTATTTTGTTTTACGATTAGAAGGAACTCTAGCCCAACTCCTATGGGCAGTAATTTGTGTCCTTTTTGGTTTAACTTTAGCACTCATTTTAATTTTCAATCGTTTAGGATTTAATTATTTGTATATAGCAGTACCCATTTCTTTTATGTTTGGTATAATTATTTATTTTTATTTCTCTTCATTTTCAGTCAATTATGCATAGACAGTAATGTTTGACCGTTTCACATTTAGATCATTGATTTTATTTTCTGTCCGTCTGTTTCAAATGGCTCTTTAATTTTTGATTACTTAACTCACTAGCCTAATTGTATAATGTACATTCCCAGATTGCTATGAAATCACGATCTTGTATCAGACTTAGCAGACATCTGCCATGCTTGGGATACTTATGTCATGCTTGGCACAGATCATTCACTCTTAGTACTGTTCTCACAGTTCCGCTATGCTTGGCACACTTCTGCCATGCTTGGTACTAGCCACCTGAGGTATATGATTTCTGAGAGTGAAAAACCTCTCAAACATTCATCCTTTTTCTTTGGGTAGTTTACTTTTGCATGTGCGGACTGTTTGTTTTCGTTGTTGTATTTTAATGGGGGCAGATACGATGGACAAGGGTTTTTAAATTCCTTTTGGGAAATCCGAACTTTTTCTTCTATTTTTATCGCTTTTATTCTATTTCAATAAAAATTATTTTTTATGTGCTTTAACCTGTATGCGCCTGAGAGGCTATATTTCTTCCAAAATAAGTTCATTAGTACGGGTATGCATTGAGTTTTTCGTTTTACACAAACTTTTCATCTTGTTATCTTCCAATAAATTAGTTTTATTTCATCAATTCTGTTTATATGCTACTTTTTCATAGTAAATTTATGATGGAATGGCGGATTAGTCTTCTTAGTTATTTAGCAGGATGAGATTGAGGAGCACAAAAACACAAACGTACGCAAACACAGGAACAAGTCTACACACACACATCAAATTACCAATTACGCACTTATTGTTTGATGCAAGCTGTGCTAGAGTTTTGTTCGCAGGAATTCTTCAATTCAATTCAATCATATATATTTAAACAAAAAACACATAATTACAGTACATAATCTGCCAGGAAAGCACAAAAGTGCTTGACTAGGGCAGAAACTTCACTAAAGAATAATTAAACAATCAACTAACAGAAACAACGAATCAACTGGATTTATCAAAAAAGAAAAAAAAAGAGAAAAAAGGGGAGTGACGAAGAGATAGAAAAGAAAAAAAAAGAAAAGAAAAGACCGAAAAGAGGAGGACCGCATATTCAAATCCAAACAGTATTTCTGTAACGACCCTTCACTGCTCGCTTGAAGGTAGTAAGGCTATTTGAGTTCCGGATTTCCAAGGGGATTGAATTCCAGATAGCTGGTGCATATCCGTAGAAAGTCCTTTGCGAAAGCCAAGTTGGGTATCGCACAGAAGATTCTACTCTGGAGGTAATCATACATTCTTTCATGGACTACTTTCTCGTAAATCTTCGAAAAAAAAGGTCAAATAGAAATGGATCGGTAATTACTCGGTTCATTTTTTTGACTTCCCTTTGTGAAGGGGTAGCACTCGGGCTAATTTAAGTCTTTCTGGAAAAGTTCCCTCTTCAAGTGATAAATTAATCAGATGAGTCAAAATAGAAATAACAATTGTTTTTGTTGCTTTAACAACTTTTAACGATACTTCATCTACTCCACAGGATTGTTATTTCATACTCATAATTATTTCATTTTCATCACAATTTGTAAAAAGGAATTCAGAAGTAACATGACGAGGTTTAAGTTTGGGGACTGGTGGACTTCGAGAACTGGAGATTAAAAGAAAATAGCCAGGTGGGTGTTTCACCCACCTGGCTAACTGCTTGCAATTCTCAATACCCAAGGTTCTCCCAATAGCCAAACAATTTTCATTTCCAAACGGACTCGGTCTCGGTTGAGGTTTGGGAGAGTTCACGCTTTACATTTCAAAACAGACACCCATCTCGAAAATAAAAGATTTGTCTACTTTTCGTACAAGTTCTACCATTTGCATTCATGCACATCGAATCAAAATCTCTGAGCGAAACAATATAGGATTACCCTTTAAATTGATGTGCAAAAGAAAACACTATTTTTAGCTCAGCAGTGGGTATATT
>NC_088866.1:25065204-25083807 GCF_032884065.1 Artemia franciscana
AAAGGAAAAAAATGAAAAATAAAGGAGGAAAACAAAACTAAAAAAAAAAATTAAAAATAAAAAAAAATAAAAAGAGAAAAGAAAAAACTAAAAAAACTAAAAAAAAGTAAAAACCAAAACAAAACTAAAAAGAAAAAAAGGGGAAAACTACTAAAATTTATTTCATCATATACCATTTCGAAAACGAATGTATATACAGACCGGGACAACGGGATACAAATGACGACCGGGACACATGGAATATAAATGACGACCGGGGAAACAGGGACACAACTACAACGGGGACGCCGGGGGGCACAGGGGGATATATAAATGACGACGCGGACACAGGGAATGTTCGATTAGCAATCACCATCAACAAAGCTCAAGGGCAATCATTAGAATCATGAGGTATAACTAAAAAAACTAAAAAAAAAGGTAAAAAACTAAAACCTAAAAAAAGACCAATTCAAAAACGAATGTATATACAGACCGGGACACTGGGACACAAATGACGACCGGGACACCGGGACACAAGGAATATAAATGACGCCCGGGACCCTCAAAGAGAAATCACAGCCTGGGACACCGGGACACAAATGACGACCGGGACACAGGGACACAACTACAAAGGGGACAATGGGGGCACAGGGGGATATATAAATGACGACGGCGACACAGGGAATGGTCGATTAGCAATCACCATCAACAAAGCTCAAGGGCAATCATTAGAATAATGAGGTATTAGATCTGAATACGGATTGTTTTCCCATGGACCATTATATGTTGCATGTTCAAGAGTCGGTAAACCTGACAATCTATTTGTATGCACAGACATTGGGACATCTTTGCTATGACGGTGACGTCATTAAAGATATTTAATCATGAAGTTAGTTGTCATCATTTTTGCTATGACGGTGACGTCATTAAAGATATTTAAGACATATATGTTCACGTAGAAATCTATTAATGTTTAAGTTTAAAATGACTGATGAACTTACAATGGCAAAAGCCGATGAAGATGCTCACCTGACTGATGAACTTACAATGGCAAAAGCCGATGAAGATTGCTGCTGATAGAGAAAGCCAGAAAAGAAAGCGTGCCGAGGAATCAAAAGAACAGCAAGGAAACCGGCTTGAGGCTGATAGAGAAAGAAAGAACAGAAAGCGTGCCGAGGAATCAAAAGAACAGCAAGGAAACAGGCTTGAGGCTGATAGAGAAAGAAAGAACAGAAAGCGTGCCGAGGAACTACCAGAGCAACGCGGAAGCAGACTTGCTGCTAAAAGAGTTAGTGAAAAAAGAAGGCGTGCCGAGGAATCACAAGAACAGCAAGAAATCAGGCTTGCTGCTGATAGAGAAAGTAAGAAAAGAAAGCGTGCCGAGGAATCACAAGAACAGCAAGAAATCAGGCTTGCTGCTGATAGAGAAAGTAAGAAAAGAAAGCGTGCCGAGGAATCAGAGCAACCTGAAAGTTATAGTCCTGGCATTCAGGTACAGCCCAGTCGATGATTATAGCTTGAGTAGATGTGTTCAAATCGGGACGATGTCTAAAATTTGTCCCTATTGCAAGGCCTTGAAATTCAATGGTGAAACAATGGGAATGTGTTGCGCCTCAGGAAAAGTTAAACTTCCTCTATTGGCTGCACCACCAGAGCCATTGAAGACTTTCCTTACTGGAACTACGTCAGAATCTAAGCGTTTTTTGTCAAAAATCAGAAAATACAACTCATGTTTCCAAATGACGTCGTTTGGAGCCCAAATCGAAAATCCAGATCAATTTATGTCTACTTTCAAAGTAAAAGGGCAAATTTATCATAGAGCAGGGTCCCTTCTACCATTCTCAGGCGAGAATCATAAATTTTTACAATTGTACTTCATCAGTGATAGAAATTCTGAATTGAATGCACGTTGCGAAATTTCTCCCAGCGTTGAAAGGATAATCGTTTCCCAATTGCAACATCTTTTCCACGAAAATAATAATTTAGTGCGTCTGTTCAAAACAGCCATCGATTTGATGCCTACTGATACGCATAAAATTGTTATTTCCGCTGACAAAACGCCTCCTGGCCAACATGTGCGTAGATACAATGCTCCAACTATCGACGAAGTGGCAATCGTTATGGTCGGTGATCAGTTTTTACCTCGAGATATTATTCTTCATAAGCGAAACGCTCAGTTGTTAAGAATTGCTGGAACTCATCGATGCTACGATGCCCTACAATATCCTATCATTTTTTGGGATGGAGCCGACGGCTATCACTTTAATATTAAATTGATGAATCCAGCCACTAACAAAGAAATGAATAAGAAATGCAGTGCAATACATTATTATTCCTATAGACTAATGATTCGGCAGGATGAAGAAAATTATATTTTAAAATGCCGTGAATTGTTTCACCAGTTTGTCGTTGATATGTATGCAAGAATTGAATCAGAACGTTTGCTATATATCCGCCTGAATCAGACCAAGCTCCGCTCTGAACAATACATTCATTTGCGAGATGCAGTTATAAATGACGGTAATACCACAAACGTTGGAAGATTAACAATTTTACCTTCGTCATATGCTGGCAGTCCCCGTCATATGCATGAATATGCTCAAGATGCTATTGCGTATGTTCGTCTCTATGGTCGTCCAGATTTATTTATTACATTTACATGTAATCAATCTTGGGACGAGATACTGCAGCTTTTACTTCAAGGACAATCGGCGGTTCATAGGCATGACATTACGGCCCGTGTCTTGCAGCAAAAGTTGAAATCACTGATAAACTACATAGTAAAACTTGAAGTGTTTGGGTCAGTGCGATGCTGGATGTACTCAGTGGAATGGCAAAAACGAGGTTTGCCACACGCACATATACTAATCTGGCTACATAAAAAAATTACTTCGAACGAAATTGATGATGTGATTTCCGCTGAAATACCTGATAAAAATGTCGATAAAGGGTTACATGATATTATTGTAAAAAATATGATACATGGACCTTGCGGTGCACTGAACGAAAATTCACCATGCATTGCCAAAGGAAGGTGCACAAAGCAATATCCTCGACTTTTAGTATCAAACACAATTACTGGCAATGATGGTTACCCACAATATAGAAGAAGATCTACTGAAGATGGCGGTAAAACAGCAATAATAAAGAAGCGTAACGGTACCACCATCGAAGTAGATAACCAGTGGGTTGTTCCATATTCCCCATTATTATCAAAAACATTTAGTGCACACATAAACGTTGAATACTGTAACTCCGTAAAGGCAATCAAATACATATGTAAATACGTCAACAAAGGCAGTGACATGGCAGTTTTTGGCTTGCAGCCCGAAATCAAAGATTTCGACGAAATCGTACAATATCAGGCTGGAAGATACATAAGCAGTAATGAAGCTGTTTGGCGAATTCTTTCATTTCCGATACATGAACGTAGTCCAGCTGTTGTTCACTTAGCGGTACATTTACAGAATGGTCAACGTGTTTATTTCACGGAAATCAACGTGCAACAAAGAGCCCTGAATCCACCGGATACAACATTAACAGCTTTTTTCGCTTTGCAAAAATGATTCTTTTGCAAAAAAAACTGCTTTATACTGAAGTGCCTTCGTATTACACGTGGAATACTAAAAATAAAGTATTTGAACGTCGAAAACAGGGTAAGTCAGTCGACGGCTAACCTACCATCTTCAAAGATACCACGATAGGAAGACTACACCGTTCACCCCAATCAACATGAATGCTTCTTTCTACGCCTGCTTTTGGTGAATGTACCCGGTCCGACATCCTTTGAGTATTTGAGAACTGTAAACGGTACTATACATGACACTTACCGTAGTGCATGCCAAGCTCTGAATTTATTGGAGAATGACCAAGACTGGGATAACTGCATCAATGACGCGTGCGAAACGTCAACCCCAAGTCAAATTTGTGCATTGTTTGGCATCATTTTAACAACTTGCTCTCCATCAGCTCCTACAGAGTTATGGGAAAAATATAAGTAAAAAATGTCCGAAGATATACTCCATCGAAAACAGTTAGAGACGTCAGATATGACTTTTGATTTTACATCAGAAATTTATAACTACACTTTAGTTATTATAGAAGATTTGTGCGTACGTATGGCAAACAAACCTCTTCAGGATTTGGGAATGCCTTCACCTAACCATATCGCTGCTGTTTCGACATGTGTAGAATTGGATCGTGAACAAAGTTACAGTACGAGTGATCTATTGTCGTATGTACAAAATAACATTTCCAAGTTAACGTCGGAACAAAAAGACATTTATGATACGATAATGCATTGTGTCGATAACAACGTTGGAGAAATTTTCTTTTTGGATGCGCCAGGAGGTAGTGGTAAAACGTTTGTGATAAAACTGATTCTGGCATCAATTCGATGAAAAAATGATGTAGCGTTGGCAATTGCGTCGTCCGGAATAGCCGTAACATTGCTGCCTGGTGGAAGAACTGGTCATTCCGCTTTGAAATTGCCTCTGAATTTGCATTCTACAGAAAATCCCACGTTCAATATTTCCAAATCATCTGGGATGGGTAAAGTATTGCAGCAATGCAAACTTATTATTTGGGATGAGTGCACAATGGCACACAAAAAATCGCTCGAGGCTCTGGATCAATGCTTGAAAGATTTGAGAGGGAAGTCGAAACTCTTTGGCAGCACATTAATATTGCTTGCGGGAGATTTCAGGCAAACATCACCTATAATACCTAGATCAACTCCTGCAGACGAAATGAATGCTTGCCTGAAAAATTCTAATTTATGGGCACACGTAAAAATATTAAAATTAACTACAAATATGCGTGTCCGATTGCAAAACGATGACTCTGGTCGAACATTTTCAGATCAATTGCTGGCAAATGGAAACGGAAAGCTCCCAGTAGACTCAATTTCAGGACGTATACAACTACCTGTTGATTTTTGTAATTTAGTGACGTCCAAAAATGAATTGATTGAAAAAGTATTTCCGAATATTCTAAAAAATTATAAAAATAATAAATGGCTAAGTGAAAGAGCGATTCTCGCGCCCAAAAATATAGACGTCCACGAAATCAACAATATTGTTTTGACCAAGATTCGAGCCCAGGCAGTCCTTTACAAGTCAGTCGACACAGTTTTGGAACCAAATGAAGCGGTTAATTATCCATCTGAATTTTTAAATTCCATAGATCTTTCAGGGTTTCCACCACACGTGCTACAACTAAAAATAGGCGTACCAATAATACTTTTAAGAAATATCAACCCACCAAAGCTTTGCAATGGCACGCGACTTGCCGTAAAAAAAAAAAACAATGGAAAACCTAATAGAGGCCACAATCTTGACAGGGCCTTTTGAGGGTGAGGCTGTTCATATTCCTCGCATTCCCATGATTCCAACGGATCTGCCTTTTCAATTTAAAAGATTGCAATCCCAATTCGATTAGCATTTGCAATCACCATTAACAAAGCTCAAGGTCAATCATTAGAAAAATGTGGTATAGATCTTAATAGTGATTGTTTTTCCCATGGACAATTGTTGCATGTTCGAGGGTTGGTAAACCTGACAATCTATTTATATGCAGCGACAATTGGACAGCGAAGAATGTTGTATATTCGCAAGTTTAAAAAAGTTAATTTGTATTGTATCTATCTATCTATCTATCTATATAAAAACGAGTTGTGTGTATGCATGTTTGTTTGTTTGTAAAAAGAGCGTTTGCATATGACGTCATTATTAGTACATACGGCTTTGTATATGCACAGACAATGGGAAAGCCAAGAATGTTGTATATTCACAATTTTTACGTAGTCTGAAACACATATATAAATCTATCTATATTCACAGGTGGGACACAACAGCTAGTATATATATATATATATATATATATATATATATATATATATATATATATATATATATATATATATATATATATATATAGTATATTCACAGGTGGGACATAGGGACACAACTACAATGGCGCGTAACTAATTTGGCGCGTAACGACTTACGCGCGTGGGGGGGGGCGCGAAGTGCCCCCACCAACTAGGTGTTGGGGTGGCGCGAAGCGCTACCCCAACAGCTAGTCTATATATATAAAAATAAGTTGTCTGTGTGTGGATCTGTGGATCAGGTGACGTCATGTTTGTCCGCATATGACGTCTGAATTATTTCACACTAATACAAAAGAAGAAAAAAACTAAAAAAGGTAAAAACTACAAAAAAAAACTAAAAAGAAAAAAAAACTAAAAAAGCTAAAAAACTAAAAAAAACTGAAAAAAGGTAAAAATCTAATAACTAAAAAAAAACTGAAAAAAATAAAAAAAAGGCAAAAACTTCAAAAAAAATAAAAACTAATAAAAAAACTAAAAAAGCTAAAAAACTAAAAAAACTAAAAAAAACTAAAAAAAGGTAAAAAACTAAAAAAAAACTAAAAACTAAAAAAGAAAAAAACTAAAAAAAGGAAAAAACTGAAAAATAAAAGAGAAAAAGAAAACTAAAAAAATATGAATAAATATATATAAAAATAAGTTGTTTGTGGGTTATGTCTGTCTGTCTGTCTGTCGAGTGACGTCGTGTTTGTCCGCATATGGCGTCTGAATTATTTCACACTAATACAAAAGAAGAAAAAAAACTAAAAAAGGTAAAAACTACAAAAAAACTAAAAAGAAAAAAAACCCAAAAAAGCTAAAAAACTAAAAAAAAACTAAAAAAAGGTAAAAAACTAAAAACTAAAAAAAACTGAAAAAACTAAAAAAAGGCAAAAACTAAAAAAAAACTAAAAACTAATAAAAAAACTAAAAAAGCTAAAAAACTAAAAAAACTAAAAAAAACTAAAAAAGGTAAAAAACAAAAACAAACTAAAAACTAAAAAAGAAAAAACTAAAAAAAAGGAAAAAACTGAAAAATAAGAGAAAAAGAAAACTAAAAAAATATTAATAAATATAAAAATATAAATATAAATATAATATAAATTAGCAATCAACAAAGCACCGAGACACAAATGACGACCGGGACACAGGGAGTATAAATGACGACCAGGACATAAGTAAAAAAAAAAAACTAAAAAAACTAAAAAAAATGGTAAAAACTACAAAAAAACTAAAAACTAATAAAAAAACTAAAAAATTTAAAAATCTAAATAAACTAAAAAGAAAAAAAAGAAAAAAGGAAAAAAATAAAGGAGAAAAACAAAACTAAAAAACGAATGTATATACAGACCGGGACACCGGGATACAAATGACGACCGGGACACAGGGAATATAAATGACGACCGGGACACAGGGACACAACTACAATGGGGACGCCGGGGGGCACAGGGGGATATAAATGACGACCGGGACACCGGGACACAAGGAATATAAATGACGCCCGGGACACTCAAAGAGAAATCACAGACTGGAACACCGGGACACAAATGACGACCGGGAAACAGGGAATATAAATGACGACCGGGACACAGGGACATAACTACAAAGGGGACGCCGGGGTGCATAGGGGGATATATAAATGACGATGGCGACTCAGGGAATGGTCGATTAGCAATCACCATCAACAAAGCTCAAGGGCAATCATTAGAATCATGAGGTATAGATCTGAATACGGATTGTTTTCCCATGGACCATTATATGTTGCATGTTCAAGAGTCGGTAAACCTGACAATCTATTTATATGCACAGACAATGGGACAGCAAAGAATGTTGTATATTCGCAAGTTTTACATAGTTAAAAACATATATATATATATATATATATATATATATATATATATATATATATATATATATATATATATATATATATATATATATATATATATATATATATATATATATATATATATATATATATTCACAGGTGGGACATAGGGACACAACTACAATGGCGCGTAACTAATATGGCGCGTAACGAATTACGCGCGCGGGGGGGCTTGGGGGGGGGGGGGGCGCGAAGCGCCCCCTCCAACTAGGTGTTGGGGTGGCGCGAAGCGCCACCCCAACAGCTAGTATATATATAAAAATAAGTTGTCTGTGTGTGTGTGTGTGTCTGTCGAGTGACGTCATGTTTGTGTGTCGACTGACGTCATGTTTTCGACTGACGAAATTACAGACCGGGACATCGGGACACAAATGACGACCGGGACACCGGCACATAGGGAATATAAATGACGACACTCAAAGAGAAAGCGACCGGGACACAAGTAATGTTCAATTAGCAATCACCATCAACAAAGCACTGGGACACAAATGACGACCGGGATACAGGGAGCATAAATGACGACCAGGAAATAATTAAAAAAAAACTAAAAAAAAACTAAAAAAAGGTAAAAACTACAAAACAACTAAAAAGAAAAAAAAACTAATAAAAAACTAAAAAAGCTAAAAAACTAAAAAAAAATAAATAAAAAAGGAAAAAATGAAAAATGAAGGAGAAAAACAAAACTAAAAAAACGAATGTATATACAGACCGGGACACCGGGATACAAATGACGACCGGGACACAGGGAATATAAATGACGACCGGGACACAGGGACACAACTACAACGGGGATGCTGGGGGGCACAGGGGGATATATAAATGACGACGAGGACACAGGGAATGTTCGATTAGCAATCACCATCAACAAAGCTCAAGGGCAATCATTAGAATCATAAGGTATAACTAAAAAAACTAAAAAAAGGTAAAAAACTAAAAACCAAAAAAAAAGACCAATTCAAAAACGAATGTATATACAGACCGGGACACAAATGACGACCGGGACACAAGGAATATAAATGACGCCCGGGCCTCTCAAAGAGAAATCACAGACTGGGACACCGGGACACAAATGACGACCGGGACACAGGGAATATAAATGACGACCGGGACACAGGGACACAACTACAAAGGGGACAATGGGGGCACAGGGGGATATATAAATGACGACGGCGACACAGGGAATGGTCGATTAGCAATCACCATCAACAAAGCTCAAGGGCAATCATTAGAATAATGAGGTATTAGATCTGAATACGGATTGTTTTCCCATGGACCATTATATGTTGCATGTTCAAGAGTCGGTAAACCTGACAATCTTTTTGTATGCACAGACATTGGGACAGCAAAGAATGTTGTATATTCGCAAGTTTTACGTAGTTAAAAACATATATATATATATATATATATATATATATATATATATATATATATATATATATATATATATATATATATATATATATATATATATATATATATATATATATATATATATATATATATATATTCACAGGTGGGACATAGGAACACAACTACAATGGCGCGTAATGACTTATGCGCGCGGGGGGGGCTTGGGGGGCGTGAAGCGCCCCCACCAACTAGGTGTTGGGGTGGTATATATATAAATAACCCTAACAGCTAGTATATATATATAAATAAGTTGTCTGTGGGTTTTGTCTGTCGAGTGACGTCATTTCATCATGTCGTCATGAAGTTTGTTGTCGTCATGTTTGTTATGACGATGACGTCATTAAAGGTATTTAAGAAAATCGTTCAAAGACAAATTTTTAATTGTAAGAAGATCGTGGACGGAAAAATGTTTAATTGTAAAATGACTGAAGAACCTACAATGGCAACAGCCGAGGAAGCTGCTCAAAGAGTCTATGCCAAAAAACTTGCGGCTGATAGAGAAAGTAAGAAAAGAAAGCGCGCCGTGGAATCACAACAACAGCAAGAAAACAGGCTTGCGGCTGATAGAGAAAGTAAGAACAGAAAGCGTGCAGAGGAATCACAATATATATATATATATATAAATATATATATATATATATATATATATATATATATATATATATATATATATATATATATATATATATATATATATATATATATATATATATATATATATTGTATATATATTTAAATAAGTTGTCTGTTTGTCTGTCTGTCTGTCGAGTGACGTCATTATATGACATCTGAATTATTTCATTATATACCAATTCAAAAACGAATGTATTCAAGCCGAAGTAGCTGAGTTCGGAAAGTGTTATGCTCCAGGTTCCAGGTCCGGGAGGTTCCAGGCTCGAAACTTGGCTTTAGCATTAATACAAAAGAAGAAAAAAACTAAAAAAGGTAAAAACTACAAAAAAACTAAAAAGAAAAAACTAATAAACCTAAAAAACTAAAAAAAACTAAAAAAAGGTAAAAAACTAAAAACTAAAAAAGAAAAAAAAAACACTAAAAAAAACTTAAAAAAAGGTAAAAACTACAAAAAAAAAGAAAAAAAACAAAAACTAATAAAAAAAACTTAAAAAACTAAAAATTGAAAAAGAAAAAAAACTAAAAAAAGGGAAAAAACTGAAAAATAACGGAGAAAAAGAAAACTAAAAACAGGGACACAGGGAATATAAATGACGACTGGGACACTCAAAGAGAAATTACAGACTGGGACACTGGAACACAAATAACGACATGACGACCTGGATACTCAAAGATAAATTAAAGACCGGGACACAAATGACGACCGGGACACCGGAACACAGGGAATATAAATGACGACTGAGACGCTCAAAGAGAAATTACAGACTGGGAGACTGGGACACAAATGACGACCGGGATACTGGGAATATAAATGACGACCGGGACACAGGGACACAACTATAAGGGGGATGTCTGGGGCACAGGGGGATATATAAATGACGACGGGGACACAGGGAATGTTCGATTAGCAATCACCATCAACAAAGCTCAAGGGTAATCATTAGAATAATCAGGTATAGATCTGAGTACGGATTGTTTTTCCCATGGACAATTTTATGTTGCTTGTTCAGGAGTCGGTAAACCTGACAATCTATTTATAGGCACAGACAATGGGTCATCGAAGAATGTTGTATTTACGCAAGTTTTACTGCGTAAAACTGCGTAACTGACTGCGTAAAACTTGCGAATATACAACATTGTTCGCTGTCCCATTGTCTGTGCATATAATATATATAAATAAGTTGTCTGTGGGTGTGTCAAGTGACGTCATGTTTGTGTGTCGACTGACGTCATGTTTGTCGACTGACGTCATTATAAGGATTGAGCTGTATGCGTCATGAAGTTGTTTGTAGACTGACGTTATGTTTGTCAACTGATGAAATTACATACCGGGACACCGGGACAAAAATGACGACCGGGACACAGGGAATATAAATGACGACCGGGAACCTCAAAGAGAAATTATAGACTGGGGACACCCGGACACAAATCATGACCGGGATACAGGGAATATAAATGGTGACCGGGACACAGGGACACAACTACAGCGGAGACGCCGGGGGCAAAGGCGGGATATATAAATGACGACCGGGACACAGGGATTTTTCGAATAGAAATTACAGACCGGGACACAAATGACGACCAGGACACCGGGACACAGCGAATATAAATGACGACCGGGACACTCAAAGAGATATTACAAACTGGGACACCGGGACACACATGACGACCGGGACACAGGGAATATAAATGACGACCGGGACACAGGGACACATCATTAGAATAATGAGGTATAGATCTGAAGACAGATTGTTTTTCCCGTGGACAATTATATGTTGCATGTTCAAGAGTCAGTAAACCATACAATCTATTTATATGCAACATATATATATATATATATATATATATATATATATATATATATATATATATTCACAGGTGGGACAAAGGGACACAACTACAATGGTGCGTAACGACTTACGCGCGTGTGGGGCTTGGGGGGGCGCGAAGCGCCCCACCAACTAGGTGTTGGGGTTGGCGCGAAGCGCCACCCCAACAGCTAGTATACACTATAAATTAACTACGTAAAACTTGCGAATATACAACATTCTTCGCTGTCCCATTGTCTGTGCATATAAATAGATTGTCAGGTTTACCGACTCCTGAACATGCAACATACAATTGTCCATGGGAAAACAATCTGTATTAAGATCTATACCGCATTTTTCTAATGATTACCCTTGAGCTTTGTTGATGGTGATTGCAAATGCTAATCGAATTGGGAATTGCAATCTTTTAAATTGAAAAGTCAGATCCGTTGGAATCATGGTAATGCGAGAAATAAGAACAGGCTCACCCTCAAAAGGCCCTGTCAAGATTGTTACCTCTATTACGTTTTCCATTGTTTTTTTTTGTTTTTTTTTTTACGGCATGTCGCGTGCCATTGTAAAGCTTTGGTGGGTTTCGTAACAGTATTATTGGTTCGCCTATTTTTAGTTGTAGCGCGTGTGGTGGAAACCCTGGGAGATCCAGGGAATTTAAAAATTCAGATGGATGATTAACCGCTTCATTCGGTTCCAGAACTGTGTCGATTGACTTGTAAATTACTTCCCGGCCTCGAATCTTGGTCAAAATAATATTGTTGATTTCGTGGACGTCTTTATTCTTGGCTGCCAATATTGCTCGTTCTCTGAGCCATTTATGATTTTTATAATTGGTTATAATACTCGGAAATACCTTTTCAACCAATTCATTTTTGGACGTCACTAAATTACAGAATTCAGCAGGCAGTTGTATACGTCCTGAAATTGAGTCTACTGGGAGCTTTCCGTTTCCAATTGCCAGCAATTTATCTGAAAATATTTCACCAGAGTCATCGTTTTGCAATCGGACACGCATATTTATAGTTAATTTTAATGTCTTTACGTGTGCCTATAAATTAGAATTTTTCAGGAAAGCATTCATTTCGTCCGCAGGGGTTGATCTAGGTATTATAGGTGATGTTTGCTTGAAATCTCCCGCAAGCAATATTAATGTGCTGCCAAAGGGTTTCGACTTCCCTCTCAAATCTTTCAAGCATTGATCCAGAGCCTCGAGCGATTTTTTGTGTGCCATTGTGCACTCATCCCAAATAATAAGTTTGCATTGCTGCAATACTTTACCCATCCCAGATGATTTGGAAATATTGCACTTGGGAGTTTCTGTAGAATGCAAATTCAGAGGCAATTTCAAAGCGAAATGAGCAATTCTTCCACCAGGCAGTAACGTTGCGGCTATTCCGGACAACGCAATTGCCAGAGCTATGTCATTTTTTGATCGAATTATTGCCAGAATCAATTTTATCACAAACATTTTACCAGTACCTCCTGGCGCTTCCAAAAAGAAGATTTCTCCAATGTTGTTATCTTCACAATGCATTATCTTATCATAAATGTCTTTTTGCTCAGACGTTAACTTAGAAATATTATTTTCTACACACGACAATAGATCACTCGTGTTGTAACTTTGTTCTCGATTCTACTCATGCCGAAACAGCAGCGATACGATTAGGTGAAGGCATTCCCAAATCCTGAAGAGGTTTGTTTGCCATACATACGCACTTCAATAATAACTAAAGTGTAGTTATAAATTTCTGATGTAAAATCAAAGGTCATATCTAACGTCTCTAAACGTTTTCGATGGAGTATATCCTCGGCCATTTTCGATTTATATTTCTCCCATAACTCTGTAGGAGCTGAAGGATAGCACGAAGTTAGTATGATTCCAAACAATGCACGAATTTGACTTGGAGTTGACGTTTCGCACGCGTCATTGATGCAGTTATCCCAGTGTTGGTCATTCTCCAATAAATTCAGAGCTTGGCATGCACTACGGTAAGTGTCATGTATAGTTCCATTTACAGTTCTCAAATACTCAAAGGACGTCGGACCGGGTACATTCACCAAAAGCAGGCGGAGAAAGAAGCATTCATGTTGATTGGGGTGAGTGGTTTACAGTCTTCCTATTGCGGTATCTTTGAAGATGGTAGATTGGCCGTCGACTGACTTAACCTGTTTTCGACGTTCAAATGATTTCTTTTTAGCATTCTACGTGTAATACGAAGGTACTTCAGTATACAGCAGTTTTTTTGCAAAAGAATCATTTTGACATAACGAAAAAAAGCAGTTAACGTTGTATCCGGTGGATTCAAGGCTCTTTGTTGCACGTTGGATTCCAAAAAATAAACACGTTGACCATTCTGTAAATTTACCTCTAAGTGAACAACAGCTGGACTACGTTCATGTATCGGAAATGAAAGAATTCGCCAAACAGCTTCATTACTGCTTATGTATCTTCCAGCCTGATATTGTTCGATTTCATCGATATCACTGATCTTGGACTGCAAACCAAAAACTGCCATGTCGCTGCCTTTGCTGACGTATTTACGCAATAAGACGAACATACGCAATAGCATCTTGAGCATATTCATGCATATGCCGGTTACTGCCAGCATATGACGAAGGTAAAATCGTTAATCTTCCAACGTTAGTGGTATTACCGTCATTTACAACTGCATCTCGCAAATGAATGTATTGTTCAGAGCGGAGCTTATTCAGACGGATAAAAAGCAAACGTTTTTATTCATTCTTTGCATACATATCAACGATGTATTGGTGAAACAATTGACGGCATTTTAAAATATAATTTCTGTCATTGGGACGAATCTTTAGTCTATAGGAATAATAATTCATCGCACTGCATTTCTTATCCGTTTGTTTGTTAGTGGATGGATCTATCAATTTATTTTTAAAGTAATAGCCGTCGGCTCCATACCAAAAAATGATGGGATATTGTAGGGCATCGTAGCATCGATGAGTTTCAGCAATTCTTACCAACTGAGTGTTTCGCTTATGAAGAATAATATCTCGAGGTAAAAACTGATCACCGACCATAACGATTGCCACTTCGTCGATAGTTGGACCATTGTATCTGCATACATGTTCGCCAATAGGCGTTTTGTCAGCGGAAATAACAATTTTATGCGTATCAGTAGGCATCACATCGATTGCTGTTTTGAACAGGCCCACAAAGTCATTGTTTTCGTGGAAAAGATGTTTCAATTGGGAAACGATAGACCTTTCAACGTCGGGAGAAATTTTGCAACGTGCATTCAATTCAGAATTGCCATCACTGATGAAGTACAGTTGTAAATATCTATGATTCTCACCTGAGAATGGTAGAACAGACCCTGCTCTATGATATATTTGCCCTTTTACTTTGAAAGTAGGCATAAATTGATTTTGATTTTCTATTTGGGCACCAAACGACGTCATTTGGAAACGTGAGTTATATTTTCGGATGTTTGACAAAAAAAACGCTTAGATTCTGATGTAGTTCTAGTAAACAAAGTCTTCAGTGGCTCTGATGGTGCAGCCAGTTGAGGAAGTTTAACTTTTCCTGAGGCGCAACATATTCCCATTGTTTCACCATTAAATTTCAAGGCCTTGCAATAGGGACAAATTTTAGACATAGTCCCGATTTGAACACATCTACTCAAGCTATATTCATCGACTGGGCTGTACCTGAATGCCAGGCGATAATTTTCAGGTTGCTCTTATGATTCCTCGGTACGCTCTCTTCTGGCATTATCTCTTTGAGCCTCAAGCCTGTTTTCACATTGTTCTTGTGATTCCTCGGCACGATTTTTTAGGTAATTTCTCTTTGAGACGCTAGCCTGTTTTCACGCTGTTCTTTTGATTCCTCGGCATGGTTTCTTTTCTTACTTTCTCTATTAGCCGCAAGCCTTTTGGCTTTAACTCTTTGAGCAGCTTCAAGGTTGTTTCTTCTGCCATTGTAGGATTTATACTAAAGTTTGTCTTTGAATTAACTCTTTGAGTAGCTTCCTTGGCGTTTTCTTCCGTCATTGTAGGATTTATACTAAAATTTCTCTTTGAATCGCCCCTTTATATACTTATAATGACGTCATATATTAAGCCTTTGACGTCATATACAAAGCATTTGACGTCATATACAAGGTCTTATATACTTATAATGACGTCATATGCGTACAAACACACAAACATACAACTTATTTTCATATATATAAGAAGATTATTTCATCTCATTTTTGGCTTAACGTAGCTCTTCATTTTTATTTAACGAACTTAATTTGTTAAAAAAAAATTTAATTAGATTCTAATTTCGCCCAGACAATTCCATTCTGGCGGACCAAAAAAAAATTCTTGTGGATGATATCAGGTGAGAAATTTTTCTTAGCCCACTTTCGTTTAAAACAGGCTTTAATTTCTGATGGTTTTATAAATAAATCCGGTAATCCCCTCCTCCGTGAAAGTTTTCCAGCAAAAAAACATCCCCCTACTCATCCCTAGTTGAAAGTTGCTCCTGTGGAAATTTCCCTCTGGAAAATATATCCCGTGAAAAATGCCCCCCCCCCCCCCCACAGAAAGACACTATACAATTCCAAACCAGTAAAAAAATTCCCCTGGACGACTCTCCTTAACATCTCTACATCTAAAGTAGAGTCGGTAAGACAAATATAAATAGTTTTTGCATATGAATTCTTGCAAAATCCCCGTAGTTTCAAATTTCCCGTAGAAGTTCAGCCCCTAGAAACTTCCCTCCTCACGGAGAATTCTCCCTGTGGAAAATCCCCATAGCTGAAAATTCACTCCCCCCTCTCCCTTAAGAAGTGTCTGTATGCTTATCTATATCAAATGCTATACCCAAACAATGGACAAACTTCATGACTTACAGACTTTTCTCCTTGGGTTGTCAGGGGTCATGTTATCCCCATTAATAACAATCCATCTGCCCATTCACCAAAAATTATGTTGCAACATTTTTGAACAACATTTATTTTTCCTAGTGAAAATTGGAAGCCTTCATGAAACATGTACTTAGCATGTACAGTGTTTTGATATAGGACAACCCTGAAACCGCCCTTGAAACTATCACAGAGGGTGTCAGATCCTCGCCCCCAACTTGTACAGGTATGGACATAACACGTTCAGTGTAAAGAATTACATGGGCTTGTTTTACTTTTTTCTAAACATTCGTTTCAATTTTTGTTCAATTTCAGGACTATGGCGTCGGAAGCGCGAATCACTTTTGCTCAAGTAGCCACAGATATTCAAGGGGATGTGGAAATGAACGATCTATTAGTTCGGCTTCTTGAAATATTTGTTCAGTTTGGCCTCGAATCGAAGAAGGCCAGTGAAAAGGCGCCAATTGCTGCTAAAGCATCTAGTTGTGCCTTCAATTTGGGCATGCTTATTCCAGTAAGTATTCCAAGTAAACTGTTTACTGCAAAAACGATTTGAGTCGAGAAAAGTACCTCATGAGGTGTAGGCTGAATGAGAGCCCGTTAGCAATGACATTTTCCTAATACTCAGGTTTAGCTAGCATGGATCTGAGCCACTCACATTCTTACAGAATTGCCTGATTGATAACTGGCTCAATCTAATTGAAACTTGGCTTAAATCTCATTGGGTCAAATAAGCGCTAGCTAAATCTCGGCATTAGTGAAGTCTCATTGTAAATGGGCCTTAAGTTAGACACCTAGTTTTACTTCCCTTTTCTTAGTTGTAATTATGTAAAACCAGTTGTTAAATGATCGTTTGTTGCTGTAAAAAGTAATCGTACTAATAACCAATAACAAGTCAAGAAATAAGTATCAGATTTCTCTTTAAGTGAAAGACCAATAATCTATCTATATAAAAATATACTGCTTGTTTGTCTGTTTGTTTGTTTGTACGTCTGTACCTGTTTTAATCTACTGTACCTCTTTACTTCTGCTCTCTAAAAACTCTGCTGTGGTTTTTGTTTAAGCAATCAACAATTTAAAAAAAAAGAAAACAGAAGAAAAATTAAAAAAAAAACTTATAAAAACAAGAAAAAAAACTAACAAAAAAAGAAAAAAAGGGGATTTAGAGGGGGGACTAGATGACACTCCATGTGTTGCTGTGGCGTGCAGCGCCACAGCAACGCGTGGTAGGGGTCAGCTAGTTTACTATAAAACAAATTTCAAATGGTTTATTCCATTTGGTTTAATGTTTCAAATGGTTTAATTTCCTTTAATGGAAGACATGTATCTCTAATTTTAGAATATCTTGTAATTATTATATCATTTTTGCTAAATATTAAGTTTCAGCTGAATTGCGCAAGGATGAAAAAAAAATCAAAATGATAATTATTAACATTCATATCTTTCGACTTGGATTTAACTTGTTTAACTATTCTTTCTTAAATTTGATAAATAGAATTTGCTCATTTCTTTAATGACGCAAGGAATCACTGGTATTTGACGGTTTAACACTGATCACAAAGCACTGTTCATTTTTCTGATTAATCTCAGAGATTGTTTATGAACTGTAGATGGGGTTGTGGAAGAGTGTTGTACAATAGGGCCTACGCTTTCTCCGGCACAGTGTTCTTGAGCTGTTAGTTTGTCCCAGATCCCCAAATACTTTTAATTCTATTGCTTGACTGTCATGTAGGAATGATAAGTTCTCATAAAGAAGTACTCTCATGTATTCTTCAAAACTCTTTTCTGGCCGACTCATCAGACCTGTGGATGTTTCCTTACCATGAGTGGACGCGTCTGACTCCAAATAACAATCAAAACGCAATATATTTAATAAAATCGAGTCTGGATGCTCTTGAAACCACGACTGAAACCTGCCAATCACAAGTTGCCCAAGTTAAACCTAACCAAGAAATCGACTCAACTTAGTGCTGTTGTGCTAGCCTTTGATGGATCTACGCTGCGATGAGTCATTATTTTGTAATTACAAGTGGGTGAGCTTTTGGGCATGTAATAACATTAATAACGATAATTGTTTATTTAAAGGCTCTATACATACAAATGCAATAAGAGAAGTAGAAAAAT
>NC_088866.1:25083907-25102639 GCF_032884065.1 Artemia franciscana
ACTCTTTTCCCCTCCACATGAATCGATATCCTGTGGTTTTGCTCTGTAGTTTTTCCTCTTCTTTTCTTCTAACTGTTGCTTCCTTTGTGTGCCAAATGTGCACTGTGCAAATTAGATAACAAAACTCCATCTTCAAAATCATAAGTTTACTACATGTTTGATGTCATCTTTCTTAAATGAAATAACAGATAAAATTACATCCTGTTGGTTACTATTGATTAAAGAGGCACACAACTACTGTTTTCCTTGTTAACTCTCCCCCTGCCCCCCTTTTCGAAATTCTAGATATTCTATTTTTTTAGCCACGACCTTTTAGCACGACGAAGACCTCTAATATATTAATCAAAAGTCCGTCTTCATGCGCTTCGAAGTTTGCTCACAAAAAATCATATAAAAATACACATTTTTTTTTTGTAATTTAGCAGCTAAAGTATGTTAATACCAAAACATTTTTCTGATTCCATAAGCTTTAAACTTTCCTCCGTGTTTCATCTCCTCTATCTTATCTGAAAAATTAGATGAAAATACTCACTTCAAGTAATTTATTGGCTTGAAAGAAACAGAACCACTTTTTCATTTTATTCCCCCTCTCGAGTAAAATCTTGGATGTGCTTTGCTTCATTTTCTTTCTTTATAGGTTATTGCTTCTCTAGTGCGACGGATGCCTCCAATAAATCAACCAAAAGTTCGTCTTCACAAGCTATTCAAGGACTTCTGGCTTTACTGTGTCGTAATGCGTTTCACTCAAGAAGAGTGTGGTAAGTGTGTTGTAATGCGTGTGCTGTGTTGCACTGTTTTTTGACGCATTTCACTGGTGAAGATCCCTGTAAATGTGTTATAATACGCGCTGTGTTGTAATGCGTTTCACTCATGAAAAGTGTGGTAAATGTGTTGTAATACATGTATTGTGTTGTACTGCATTGTAATATATTTCACTCAAGTAAGAGTGCAGTAAGTGTTAGGTTCCATTAAAGACAACAAATGACATTAACATTATAATTCTCGAGATAATTTTGATTTTTGTGGGCAGGATTCGAATATGATGACCAGCGAGAAATAGAAGAAGTTCCTTTCAACTTTGTCATTCAAAACCTATGTAGTTGAATAAGACGTTTTCTAAGCAAAAAGGATAAAAAAAATCCACTGGCATCGATGGCACATACGATATCGACATAGGGTATCGCTTACTTTATCAAATGTCTCGAATAAATCAACCAAAAAGTATGTCTACTCCATAAAGTCTACTCCATGTCTGCCCCTCTGCCCCTTTTTCTGCTTAAAACCAGACAGAAACAGGGGGACTACTAGAATCGATGAAGTGGCTTTTAACTTTTCGTTCTTATTGGTGACTCCTGGGCATAGGGGAAACAATCAGATTTTTTAATTGCGGGGCAACGCTGATCAGAATTCTGGTATCTAGCATAGTCTATCAGAAAATCAATGGACTCCATATGATCTGCCATTTTTGCCGAAACAGTTTGTATTAATAAATGATTGACAAAACTTTTACTTTTGTATTTTCTCAATGTATTTTGATTTTGGATATCTATACTGCACGATTAGCTGCATATTCGTAAATAACGGGCTCAGAAATTCTTCATATAACAATTTTGTTGGAAATCATAACCATTTGTACAAAGTACGTTTTGGTTTAAGATAATCACATCGAAATCATAAATATTTGAACGTTTCTGAATATTTTTTTTTCTGATGTTTTGTTTCTTTGTTTCTAATGTTTCTGATTCACGCTTCCCAATTTGAAAGAGTTACAATGTGTGCACATTTACTAAATTGATCATATTGGAGGTGGAAGGAACCCCTCTTTACGGGCCCCGATCATGGTTACTAAAAATATTACCAAATATGTGATTTTACGAGATATAATGTTCATTGACGTTTTTTAGCTTCTGCTCTACTGTATTTGCTTTCATTGCCACTATGATCTAATTTAAATAGCCTACTGGTTCAAAAATATCAATCTAGTTTCCTGTTTGAAATTGATGCAAAAAATAGTAAAAGAAGAGAAAAAAGGGGCTTCCTACTTTGAAAGTGCCTCTGTTAGTTAAATGAAACTATTGATAAACAGCCTGAATTTAAGCCAAAAGAGGCACTTTCACAAACCCATCTCCATCCCGACGTGTCTCCATAGATCTGACTCCTCATAGACTGAGAAAAATAATTGAATAGATAGGAAAAAGAGTTTCATATCAATGGAGTCAGATTTATGAATTCAGACATATATGTAAATATATATATATATATATATATATATATATATATATATATATATATATATACTAGCTGTTGGTGGGGGTGCCCCCCCGCGCGTTAGTCATTACGTGCCATTGTAGTTGTGTCCCTGTGTCCCACCTGTGAATATATATATATACTAGCTGTTGGGGTGGCGCTTCGCGCCACCCCAACACCTAGTTGGTGGGGGCGCTTCGCGCCCCCCCCAAGCCCCCCCGCGCGTTAGTCATTACGTGCCATTGTAGTTGTGTCCCTGTGTCCCACCTGTGAATATATATATATACTAGCTGTTGGGGTGGCGCTTCGCGCCACCCCAACACCTAGTTGGTGGGGGCGCTTCGCGCCCCCCCCAAGCCCCCCCGCGCGCGTAAGTCGTTACGCGCCATATTAGTTACGCGCCATTGTAGTTGTGTCCCTATGTCCCACCTGTGAATATAGATATATATATATATATATATATATATATATATATATATATATATATATATATGTTTTTAACTACGTAAAACTTGCGAATATACAACATTCTTTGCTGTCCCATTGTCTGTGCATATAAATAGATTGTCAGGTTTACCGACTCTTGAACATGCAACATATAATGGTCCATGGGAAAACAATCCGTATTCAGATCTATACCTCATGATTCTAATGATTGCCCTTGAGCTTTGTTGATGGTGATTGCCAATCGACCATTCCCTGAGTCGCCATCGTCATTTATATATCCCCCTGTGCACCCCGGCGTCCCCTTTGTAGTTATGTCCCTGTGTCCCGGTCGTCATTTATATTCCCTGTGTCCCGGTCGTCATTTGTGTCCCGGTGTTCCAGTCTGTGATTTCTCTTTGAGTGTCCCGGGCGTCATTTATATTCCTTGTGTCCCGGTGTCCCGGTCGTCATTTATATCCCCCTGTGCCCCCCGGCGTCCCCATTGTAGTTGTGTCCCTGTGTCCCGGTCGTCATTTATATTCCCTGTGTCCCGGTCGTCATTTGTATCCCGGTGTCCCGGTCTGTATATACATTCGTTTTTTAGTTTTGTTTTTCTCCTTTATTTTTTTCCTTTTTTCTTTTTTTTCTTTTTTAGTTTATTTAGATTTTTAGATTTTTTAGTTTTTTTATTAGTTTTTAGTTTTTTTGTAGTTTTTACCATTTTTTTAGTTTTTTTAGTTTTTTTTTTTACTTATGTCCTGGTCGTCATTTATACTCCCTGTGTCCCGGTCGTCATTTGTGTCTTGGTGCTTTGTTGATTGCTAATTAATATTATATTTATATTTATATTTTTTATATTTATTAATATTTTTTTAGTTTTCTTTTTCTCTTATTTTTCAGTTTTTTCCTTTTTTTTAGTTTTTTCTTTTTTAGTTTTTAGTTTTTTTTTGTTTTTTACCTTTTTTTAGTTTTTTTAGTTTTTTTAGTTTTTTAGCTTTTTTAGTTTTTTTATTAGTTTTTAGTTTTTTTTTAGTTTTTGCCTTTTTTTTAGTTTTTTCAGTTTTTTTTAGTTTTTAGTTTTTTACCTTTTTTTAGTTTTTTTTAGTTTTTTAGCTTTTTTAGTTTTTTTTCTTTTTAGTTTTTTTTGTAGTTTTTACCTTTTTTAGTTTTTTCTCTTCTTTTGTATTAGTGTGAAATAATTCAGACGTCATATGCGGACAAACACGACGTCACTCGACAGACAGACAGACAGACATAACCCACAAACAACTTATTTTTATATATATTTATTCATATTTTTTAAGTTTTCTTTTTCTCTTTTATTTTTCAGTTTTTTCCTTTTTTTTAGTTTTTTTCTTTTTTAGTTTTTAGTTTTTTTTAGTTTTTTACCTTTTTTTAGTTTTTTTTAGTTTTTTTAGTTTTTTAGCTTTTTTAGTTTTTTTATTAGTTTTTATTTTTTTTGTAGTTTTTGCCTTTTTTTATTTTTTTCAGTTTTTTTTTAGTTATTAGATTTTTACCTTTTTTTAGTTTTTTTTAGTTTTTTAGCTTTTTTAGTTTTTTTTTCTTTTTAGTTTTTTTTGTAGTTTTTACCTTTTTTAGTTTTTTTCTTCTTTTGTATTAGTGTGAAATAATTCAGACGTCATATGCGAACAAACATGACGTCACCTGATCCACAGATCCACACACAGACAACTTATTTTTATATATATAGATTATTCATATTTTTTTAGTTTTCTTTTTCTCTTTTATTTTTCAGTTTTTTCCTTTTTTTTAGTTTTTTTCTTTTTTAGTTTTAAGTTTTTTTTAGTTTTTTACCTTTTTTTAGTTTTTTTAGTTTTTTTAGTTTTTTAGCTTTTTTAGTTTTTTTATTAGTTTTTATTTTTTTTGTAGTTTTTGCCTTTTTTTATTTTTTTCAGTTTTTTTTTAGTTATTAGATTTTTACCTTTTTTTAGTTTTTTTTAGTTTTTTAGCTTTTTTAGTTTTTTTTTCTTTTTAGTTTTTTTTGTAGTTTTTACCTTTTTTAGTTTTTTTCTTCTTTTGTATTAGTGTGAAATAATTCAGACGTTATATGCGAACAAACATGACGTCACCTGATCCATCCACAGATCCACACACAGACAACTTATTTTTATATATATAGATATATATTTTTAACCACGAAAAACTTGCGAATATACAACATTCTTCGCTGTCCAATGGCCTGTGCATATAAATAGATTGTCAGGTTTACCGACTCTTGAACATGCAACATATAATTGTCTCTGGGAAAAACAATCCGTATTCAGATCTATACCTCATTATTCTAATGATTGCCCTTGAGCTTTGTTGATGGTGATTGCTAATCGAGCATTCCCCGTGTCCCCGTCATCATTTATATATCCCCCCTGTGCCCCCGGCGTCCCCGTTGTAGTTGTGTCCCTGTGTCCCGGTCGTCATTTTTATTCTTTGTGTCCCGGTCGTCATTTGTGTCCCGGTGTCCCGGTCTGTAATTTCTATTTGAGTGCCCCGGTCGTCATTTGTGTTCCGGTTGTCCATGGGAAAAACAATCCGTATTCAGATCTATACCTCATTATTCTAATGATTGCCCTTGAGCTTTGTTGATGGTGATTGCTAATCGAACATTCCCTGTGTCCCGGTCGTCATTTATATATCCCCCTTGTGCCCCCCGGCGTCCCCGTTGTAGTTGTGTCCCTGTGTCCCGGTCGTCATTTATATTCCCTATGTCCCGGTCGTTATTTGTGTCCCGGTGTCCCAATCTGTAATTTATCTTTGAGTGTCCCAGTCGTCATTTATATTCCCTGTTTCCCGGTCGTCATTTGTGTCCCGGTCTGTAATTTCGTCAGTCGACAAACATGAAGTGTGTCGACAAACAACTTCATGGCGGCATAATGCTCAATCCTTATAATGACGTCAGTCGACAAACATGCATGACGTCAGTCAACAGACAAACAACTTATTTTTATATATATACTAGCTGTTGGTTGGGGGCGCTTCGTGCCCCACCACCCAACATATATATATATACTAGCTGTTGGGGTGGCGCTTCGCGCCACCCCAACACCTAGTTGGTGGGGTACTTCGCGCCCCCCAAGCCCCCCCGCGCGCGTAAGTCGTTACGCGCCATTGTAGTTGTGTCCCTGTGTCCCACCTGTGAATAGAGATAGATATAAATATATGTTTTTAACTACGTAAAACATGCGAATATACAACATTCTTCGCTGTCCCATTGTCTGTGCATATAAATAGATTGTCAGGTTTACTGACTCTTGAACATGCAACATATAATTGTCCATGGGAAAAACAATCCGTATTCAGATCTATACCTCATTATTCTAATGATGTGTCCCTGTGTCCCGGTCGTCATTTATATTCCCTGTGTCCCGGTCGTCATTTGTGTCCCGGTGTCCCAGTTTGTAATTTCTCTTTGAGTGTCCCGGTCGTCATTTATATTCCCTATGTCCCGGTGTCCCGGTCGTCATTTGTGTCCCGGTGTCCCGGTCTGTAATTTCTATTCGAACAATCCCTGTGTCCCGGTCGTCATTTATATATCCCGCCTGTGCCCCCGGCGTCCCCGTTGTAGTTGTGTCCCTGTGTCCCGGTCGTCATTTATATTCCCTGTGTCCCGTTCGTGATTTGTGTCCGGGTGTCCCAGTCTGTAATTTCTCTTTGAGGTTCCCGGTCGTCACTTATATTCCCTCTGTCTCGGTCGTCATTTGTGTCCCGGTCTGTAATTTCTCTTTGAGTGTTTTTTCTTTTTAGTTTTTTTTTAGTTTTTTACCTTTTTTCTTTTTTCAGTTTTCTTTTTCTTCTTTATTTTTCAGCGTCACTATGAAGTACATATCGACGAACCTTTGTTTTTTAACTTAAATCTGGTAGGCATTGATGACCTTATCCAAGTCAAAATCCCAAACCCAATCATCATCGCTATCATTTTCAGTTTTGATATGTTTTGACTCTCGCTGTCCAGGTGGATTTTCATCTAACTGCGCGGTTTTGCGTTCTTTAGCCGCAAGCCTGTTTTCTTGCTGTTCTTGTGATTCCTCGGAACGCTTTCTTTTCTTACTTTCTCTATCAGCAGCAAGTTTTTTGGCATAAACTCTTTGAGCAGCTTCCTCGGCTGTTGCCATTGTAGGTTCTTCAGTCATTTTACAATTAAATATTTTTCCGTGAACAAATGTCTTAAATACCGTTAATGACGTCACCGTCAAAGCAAAAATGACGACAACTAATTTCATGACGTCAGCCGACACAGAAACATGACGTCACCTGATCCACAGACAGACAGACAGACAACTTATTTTTATATATATAGATATATATATATATGTATATATATATATATGAATATATATATATATATATATATATGAATATATATATATATATATATATATATATATATATATATATATATATATATATATATATATATATATATATATATATATATATATATATATATATATATATATATATATACATATATATATATATATATATATATATATATATATATATATATATATATAAAATATATAATAATTACTAAATTACAAGTACTTACTAAAACTACAGAACTCAGGAGGCAGTTGTATACGTCCTGAAATTGCTATAACGCGTTTAGAAAAGAAATGTCTTGCGAGAAGAAATCGCGTTTTGTTGCTGATTCAGGAATGGTAGCTTTATATCTTTGACTTGTTGGTAAAATTTTATTTTGAACGCTAAATTATGAAAACTTCAAACAATAAACTGAGACCTGTCGAAAATGGCGTCGGATTGAAATGAAAACTGCACCATTGAAAAGCCATTGCCGAAAATTCTGTAGAGGAAACTTAAAACCCCCAATTTTGGGCAACAAAGTGCAAGGTTTTTGTATGGGTAGCACTGATGTGTCCTCTTTTTTTTCGTCACCGCTTACTTGGAAACTGGAACGTCATAGAGGGTTGTTTAGGGGCTACTTTAAAAGGAAGTTACTATATATACCTTGGTTTTTAAATAACTAAACATGATATTTAAAATATTAAATGGAAATACCTGACTCCACTCATCAGGAAACATTCGACCACAATCGCTCCAATTCAGTTTCGTATAATTTTTTGGTAAAATTGTGTTTTTAGATGACGACTTAACCTCGTTTTCTTTTTGTAGATGATATTTAAAATATTAAATGGAAACACCTGACTCCACTCAAAAGAAAACATCCGACCACAATCACTCCAATTCAATTTCGTATAATCTATATATATAAAAATAAGTTGTCTGTCGAGTGACGTCATGTTTGTGTGTCGACTGACGTCATGTTTGTCGACTGACGAAATTAGAGACCGGGACATCGGGACACTCAAAGAGAAAGCGACCGGGACACTCAAAGAACAAGCGACCGGGACACAAGGAATGTTCGATTAGCAATCACCATCAACAAAGCACCGGGACACAAATGACGACCGGGACACAGGGAATATAAATGACGACCAGGACACTAAAAGAGAAATTACAGACCGGGACACCGGAACACAAATGACGACCGAGACAAAAATGACGACCGGGACACAGGGAATATAAATGCCGACCGTGACACTCAAAGAGAAATTACAGACTGGGACACCGGGACACAAATGACGACTGGGACACAGGGAAACAACAACAACGGGGACGCCGGGGGGCACAGGGGGATATATAAATGACGACGGGGACACAGGGAATGTTCGATTAGCAATCACCATCAACAAAGCTCAAGGGCAATCATTAGAATAATGAGGTATAGATCTGAATACAGATTGTTTTTCCCATGGAGAATTATATGTTGCATGTTCAAGAGTCGGTAAACCTGACAATCTATTTATATGCACAGACAATGGGACAGCCAAGAATGTTGTATATTCGCAAGTTTTACGTAGTTAAAAATATATATATATATACATATATCTATATTCACAGGTGGGACACAGGGACACAACTACAATGGCGCGTAACTAATATGGCGCGTAACGACTTACGCGCGCGGGGGGGCTTGGGGGGTGCGAAGCGCCCCCACCAACTAGGTGTTGGCCCCAACAGCTAGTTTTTTGATAAAATTGTGCTTTTCGATGACGACTTAACTTTGTTTCCTTTTTATTTGTTCTTGTTCATCTTTTTCTTCCTTCTTTCCATATGTGTAGGATCGTGATGTATTGAGTATGTTGTTCTTTCTGTGGTTCTTCAGGCTGATTTGCCGTTTAGGTAATCAACAAAATATTTACACAATCTATGATTTGCGAATTAACTTTATTTTACATGTGTAAGCCAAACTGAACTTGCTTAACCTTGTTCTCAACAAATATAAAATGTTTTAATTTGGCCCAGATTACTTTCAAGCTCTTTTTCTCGTTTCAGGTATATGTTTTAATTGCCGTATGCATTATATTTTTTCATGCTTTTCCCCCAAGTTATATGTTTACTTTTGCCTTATACGTAACAAAAAATTATGCTTAAATGTTTTTCGAGTTGTGAATAAACTTTATTTTGTAATATATAAATATAGACCTTGTTGAAAATACCCAACCATGTTTTCAAAAAAGATAAAAGTTTTTAAGTATTGCTCAAATCGCTTTTAAACTCGTATTCCCTTTATTCAGGTCTATTGACTCAGTTTTTATAGTTTTTTCCTTTTTATAGGTATATATCCTCATGAGTGGTACAAGGGTCTCTGTGAAATAGCAGTAAAATCACCTTTACTAATTTCACAAACTCCATTCAAATCAGAATTTAGAGAACTTCAATATACAGCAGCTCTTAGAACAGATGGCGTTCAAAGCACTGAAGTCCAGGAGTTTCGAAATCAAATCCTCAATCTGCTTGGGAATCCTCCACAAGATGTCAGCAATATTATTGGAAAGTTAACCTTTGCACAATGTACTTATCTCTTGTGTGTTTATTGGTTGGAGGTTTTGAGAGTGAAGCATTCTGATAAGCCGAATTTCTACTATATTTTTGATTATATAAATGACCCAGCGATTCAGAAAGACAAAAGCCAGATTTGGAAGTGTGTATCAAGGTAAGGTTTTAGTGTATATATATATATATATTATATATATATATATATATATATATATATATATTATATATATATATATATATATATATATATATATACTAGCTGTTGGGGAGCGCCACCCCAACACCTAGTTGGTGGGGCGCTTCGCGCCCCCCCAAGCCCCCCCGCGCGCGTAAGTCATTACGCGCCATATTAGTTATGCGCCATTGTAGTTGTGTCCCTGTGTCCCACCTGTGAATATAGATAGATTTATATATGTGTTTCAAACTACGTAAAAATTGCGAATAAACAACATTCTTGGCTTTCCCATTGTCTGTGCATATACAAAGCCGTATGTACTAATAATGACGTCATATGCAAACGCTCTTTTTACAAACAAACAAACATGCATCCACACAACTCGTTTTTATATAGATAGATAGATAGATAGATACAATACAAATTAACTGCGTAAAACTTGCGAATATACAACATTCTTCGCTGTCCAATTGTCGCTGCATATAAATACATTGTCAGGTTTACCGACCCTCGAACATGCAACGTACAATTGTCCATGGGAAAAACAATCAGTATTAAGATCTATGCCATATTTTTCTAATGATTGACCTTGAGCTTTGTTAATGGTGATTGCAAATACTAATCGAATTGGGAATTGCAATCTTTTAAATTGAAAAAGCAGATCCGTTGGAATCATGGGAATGCGAGGAGTAAGAACAGCCTCACCCTCATAAGGCCCTGTCAAGATTTTGGCCTCTATTAGGTTTTCCATTGTTTTTTTTTACGGCAAGTCGCGTGCCATTGCAAAGCTTTGGTGGGTTGATATTTCTTAAAAGTATTATTGGTACGCCTATTTTTAGTTGTAGCACGTGTGGTGGAAACCCTGAAGGATCTATGGAATTTAAAAATTCAGATGGATAATTAACCGCTTCATTTGGTTCCAAAAACTGTATCGACTGACTTGTATAGGACTGCCTGGTCTCGAATCTTGGTCAAAACAATATTGTTGATTTCGTGGACGTCTATATTTTTGGGTGCGAGAATCGCTCTTTCACTTAGCCATTTATTATTTTTATAATTTTGTAGAATATTCGGAAATACTTTTTCAATCAATTCATTTTTGGACGTCACTAAATTACAGAAATCAGCAGGTAGTTGTATACGTCCTGAAATCGAGTCTACTGTTTGACCAGAGTCATCGTTTTGCAATCGGACACGCATATTTGTAGTTAATTTTAATATTTTTACGTGTGCCCATAAATTAGAATTTTTTAGGCAAGCATTCATTTTGTCTGCAGGAGTTAAACTACGTAAAAATTGCGAATATACAACATTCTTGGCTTTCCCATTGTCTCTGCATATACAAAGCCGTATGTACTAATAATGACATCATATGCAAACGCTCTTTTTACAAACAAACAAACATGCATACACACAACTCGTTTTTATATAGATAGATAGATAGATAGATAGATACAACACAAATTAACTGCGTAAAACTTGCGAATATACAACATTCTTCGCTGTCCAATTGTCGCTGCATATAAATAGATTGTCAGGTTTACCGACCCTCGAACATGCAACGTACAATTGTCCATGGGAAAAACAATCAGTATTAAGATCTATACCACATTTTTCTAATGATTGACCTTGAGCTTTGTTAATGGTGATTGCAAATGCTAATCGAATTGGGAATTGCAATCTTTTAAATTGAAAAGGCAGATCCGTTGGAATCATGGGAATGCGAGGAATAAGAACAGCCTCACCCTCAAAAGGCCCTGTCAAGATTGTGGCCTCTATTAGGTTTTCCATTGTTTTTTTTACGGCAAGTCGAGTGCCATTGCAAAGCTTTGGTGGGTTTATATTTCTTAAAAGTATTATTGGTACGCCTATTTTTAGTTGTAGCACGTGTGGTGGAAACCCTGAAAGATCTATGAAATTTAAAAATTCAGATGGATAATTAACCGCTTCATTTGGTTCCAAAACTGTGTCGACTGACTTGTAAAGGACTGCCTGGTCTCGAATCTTGGTCAAAACAATATTGTTGATTTCGTGGACGTCTATATTTTTGGGTGCGAGAATCGCTCTTTCACTTAGCCATTTATTATTTTTATAATTTTTTAGAATATTCGGAAATACTTTTTCAATCAATTCATTTTTGGACGTCACTAAATTACAGAAATTAGCAGGTAGTTGTATACGTCCTGAAATTGAGTCTACTGGGAGCTTTCCGTTTCCAATTGTCAGCAATTGATCTGAAAATGTTTGACCAGAGTCATCGTTTTGCAATCGGACACGCATATTTGTTGTTAATTTTAATATTTTTACGTGTGCCCATAAATTAGAATTTTTCATGCAAGCATTCATAATTTCATGACGTCAGTCAACACAGAAACATGACGTCACCTGATCCACAGACAGACAACTTATTTTTATATATATAGATATAATTTTTTAGAGTATTCGGAAATACTTTTTCAATCAATTCATTTTTGGACGTCACTAAATTACAGAAATCAGCAGGTAGTTGTATACGTCCTGAAATTGAGTCTACTGGGAGCTTTCCGTTTCCAATTGTCAGCAATTGATCTGAAAATGTTTGACCAGAGTCATCGTTTTGCAATCGGACACGCATATTTGTAGTTAATTTTAATATTTTTACGTGTGCCCATAAATTAGAATTTTTCAGGCAAGCATTCATAATTTCATGACGTCAGTCAACACAGAAACATGACGTCACCTGATCCACAGACAGACACACAGACAGACAACTTATTTTTATATATATAGGTATATATTATATATATATATATATATATATATATATATATATATATATATATATATATATACTATATAATATATATACTATATATATATATACTATATATATATATATATATATATACTATATAATACGCCATATTAGTTACGCGCCATTGTAGTTGTGTCCCTATGTCCCACCTGTGAATATAGATAGATATATATATATATATATATATATATATATATATATATATATATATATATATATATATATATATATATATATATATATATATATATATATATGTTTTTAACTACGTAAAACTTGCGAATATACAACATTCTTTGCTGTCCCATTGTCTGTGCATATAAATAGATTGTCAGGTTTACCGACTCTTGAACATGCAACATATAATGGTCCATGGGAAAACAATCCGTATTCAGATCTATACCTCATGATTCTAATGATTGCCCTTGAGCTTTGTTGATGGTGATTGCTAATCGACCATTCCCTGAGTCGCCATCGTCATTTATATATCCCCCTGTGCACCCCGGCGTCCCCTTTGTAGTTATGTCCCTGTGTCCCGGTCGTCATTTATATTCCCTGTGTCCCGGTCGTCATTTGTGTCCCGGTGTTCCAGTCTGTGATTTCTCTTTGAGTGTCCCGGGCGTCATTTATATTCCTTGTGTCCCGGTGTCCCGGTCGTCATTTATATCCCCCTGTGCCCCCCGGCGTCCCCATTGTAGTTGTGTCCCTGTGTCCCGGTCGTCATTTATATTCCCTGTGTCCCGGTTAGTTTTTGCCTTTTTTTAGTTTTTTCAGTTTTTTTTAGTTTTTAGTTTTTTACCTTTTTTTAGTTTTTTTTAGTTTTTTAGCTTTTTTAGTTTTTTTTCTTTTTAGTTTTTTTTGTAGTTTTTACCATTTTTAGTTTTTTTTTCTTCTTTTGTATTAGTGTGAAATAATTCAGACGTCATATGTGGACAAACACGACGTCACTCGACAGACAGACAGACAGACATAACCCACAAACAACTTATTTTTATATATATTTATTCATATTTTTTTAGTTTTCTTTTTCTCTTTTATTTTTCAGTTTTTTCTTTTTTTTTAGTTTTTTTCTTTTTTAGTTTTTAGTTTTTTTTAGTTTTTTACCTTTTTTTAGTTTTTTTTAGTTTTTTTAGTTTTTTAGCTTTTTTAGTTTTTTTATTAGTTTTTATTTTTTTTGTAGTTTTTGCCTTTTTTTTATTTTTTTCAATTTTTTTTTAGTTATTAGTTTTTTACCTTTTTTTAGTTTTTTTTAGTTTTTTAGCTTTTTTAGTTTTTTTTTCTTTTTAGTTTTTTTTGTAGTTTTTACCTTTTTTAGTTTTTTTCTTCTTTTGTATTAGTGTGAAATAATTCAGACGTCATATGCGGACAAACACGACGTCACACCTGATCCACGATCCACAGATCCACAGACAACTTATTTTTATATATATAGACTAGCTGTTGGGGTGGCGCTTCGCGCCACCCCAACACCTAGTTGGTGGGGGCGCTTCGCGCCCCCCCAAGCCCCCCCGCGCGCGTAAGTCGTTACGCGCCATATTAGTTACGCGCCATATTAGTTACGCGCCATTGTAGTTGTGTCCCTGTGTCCCACCTGTGAATATAGATAGATTTATATATGTGTTTCAAACTACGTAAAAATTGCGAATATACAACATTCTTGGCTTTCCCATTGTCTGTCCATATACAAAGCCGTATGTACTAATAATGACGTCATATGCAACGCTCTTTTTACAAACAAACAAACATGCATACACACAACTCGTTTTTATATAGATAGATAGATAGATAGATACAATACAAATTAACTACGTAAAACTTGTGAATATACAACAGTCTTCGCTGTCCCATTGTCTGTGCGTATAAATAGATTTGCAAATGCTAATCGAATTGGGAATTGCAATCTTTTAAATTGAAAAAGCAGATCCGTTGGAATCATGGGAATGCGAGGGATTAGAACAGCCTCACCCTCATAAGGCCCTGTCAAGATTGTGGCATCTATTAGGTTTTCCATTTTTTTTTTTTTTTACGGCAAGTCGCGTGCCATTGCAAAGCTTTGGTGGGTTGATATTTCTTAAAAGTATTATTGGTACGCCTATTTTTAGTTGTAGCAGGTGTGGTGGACACCCTGAAGGATCTATGGAATTTAAAAATTCAGATGGATAATTAACCGCTTCATTTGGTTCCGAAATACAAATTAACTGCGTAAAACTTGCGAATATACAACATTCTTCGCTGTCCAATTCTCGCTGCATATAAATAGATTGTCAGGTTTACCGACCCTCGAACATGCAACGTACAATTGTCCATGGGAAAAAACAATCAGTATTAAGATCAATACCACATTTTTCTAATGATTGACCTTGAGCTTTGTTAATGGTGATTGCAAATGCTAATCGAATTGGGAATTGCAATCTTTTAAATTGAAAAGGCAGATCTGTTGGAATCATGGGAATGCGAGGAATAAGAACAGCCTCACCCTCAAAAGGCCCTGTCAGGATTGTGGCCTCTATTAGGTTTTCCATTGTTTTTTTTACGGCAAGTCGAGTGCCATTGCAAAGCTTTGGTGGGTTTATATTTCTTAAAAGTATTATTGGTACGCCTATTTTTAGTTGTAGCACGTGTGGTGGAAACCCTGAAAGATCTATGGAATTTAAAAATTCAGATGGATAATTAACCGCTTCATTTGGTTCCAAAACTGTGTCGACTGACTTGTAAAGGACTGCCTGGTCTTGAATCTTGGTCAAAACAATATTGTTGATTTCGTGGACGTCTATATTTTTGGGTGCGAGAATCGCTCTTTCACTTAGCCATTTATTATTTTTATAATTTTTTAGAATATTCGGAAATACTTTTTCAATCAATTCATTTTTGGACGTCACTAAATTACAGAAATCAGCAGGTAGTTGTATACGTCCTGAAATTGAGTCTACTGGGAGCTTTCCGTTTCCCATTGCCAGCAATTGATCTGAAAATGTTTGACCAGAGTCATCGTTTTGCAATCGGACACGCATATTTGTAGTTAATTTTAATGTTTTTACGTGTGCCCATAAATTAGAATTTTTCAGGCAAGCATTCATTTCGTCTGCAGGAGTTGATCTAGGTATTATAGGTAATGTTTGCCTGAAATCTCCCGCAAGCAATATTAAGGTGCTGCCAAAGGGTTTCGACTTCCCTCGCAAATCTTTCAAGCATTGATCCAGAGCCTCGAGCGATTTTTTGTGTGCCATTGTGCACTCATCCCAAATAATAAGTTTGCATTGCTGCAATACTTTACCCATCCCAGATGATTTGGAAATATTGCACGTGGGAGTTTCTGTAGAATGCAAGTTCAGAGGCAATTTCAAAGCGGAATGAGCAGTTCTTCCACCAGGCAGCAATGTTGCGGCTATTCCGGACGACGCAGTTGCCAACGCTATATCATTTTTAGATCGAATTGATGCCAGAATCAGTTTTATCACAAACGTTTTACCAGTACCTCCTGGCGCATCCAAAAAGAAAATTTCTCCAACGTTGTTATCGACACAATGCATTATCGTATCATAAATGTCTTTTTGTTCCGACGTTAACTTGGAAATGTTATTTTGTACATACGACAATAGATCACTCGTACTGTAACTTTGTTCACGATCCAATTCTACACATGTCGAAACAGCAGCGATACGGTTAGGTGAAGGCATTCCCAAACCCTGAAGAGGTTTGTTTGCCATACTTATGCACAAATCTTCTATAACAACTAAAGTGTAGTTATAAATTTCTGATGTAAAATCAAAAGTCATGTCTGACGTCTCTAACTGTTTTCGATGAAGTATATCTTCGGACATTTTTGACTTATATTTTTCCATAAATCTGTAGGAGCTGATGGAGAGCAAGTTGTTAAAATGATGCCAAACAATGCACGAATTTGACTTGGGGTTGACGTTTCGCACGCGTCATTGATGCAGTTATCCCAGTGTTGGTCATTCTCCAATAAATTCAGAGCTTGGCATGCACTACGGTAAGTGTCATGTATAGTACCATTTACAGTCCTCAAATACTCAAAGGATGTCGGACCGGGTACATTCACCAAAAGCAGGCGTAGAAAGAAGCATTCATGTTGATTGGGGTGAACGGTGTAGAGTCTTCCTATCGTGGTATCTTTGAAGATGGTAGGTTGGCCGTCGACTGACTTACCCTGTTTTCGACGTTCAAATACTTTATTTTAGTATTCCACGTGTAATACGAAGGCACTTCAGTATACAGCAGTTTTTTTGCAAAAGAATCATTTTTGCAAAGCGAAAAAAAAGCTGTTAATGTTGTATCCGGTGGATTCAGGACTCTTTGTTGCACGTTGGTTTCCGTGAAATAAACACGTTGACCATTCTGTAAATGTACCGCTAAGTGAACAACAGCTGGACTACGTTCATGTATCGGAAATGAAAGAATTCGCCAAACAGCTTCATTACTTCATTACATTACTTCAGTAGATCTTCTTCTATATTGTGGGTAACCATCATTGCCAGTAATTGTTTTGGGTACTAAAAGTCGAGGATATTGCTTTGTGCACCTTCCTTTGGCCATGCATGGTGAATTTTCGTTCAGTGCACCGCAAGGTCCATGTATCATATTTTTTACAATAATATCATGTAACCCCTTATCGACATTTTTATCAGGTATTTCAGCGGAAATCACATCATCAATTTCGTTTGAAGTAATTTTTTTATGTAGCCAGATTAGTATATGTGCGTGTGGCAAACCTCGTTTTTGCCATTCCACTGAGTACATCCAGCATCGCACTGACCCAAACACTTCATGTTTTACAAGGTAGTTTATCAGTGATTTCAACTTTTGCCGGAAGACACGTGCCGTAATGTCATGCCTATGAACCGCCGATTGTCCTTGAAGTAAAAGCTGCAGTATCTCGTCCCAAGATTGATTACATGTAAATGTAATAAATAAATCTGGACGACCATAGAGACGAACATACGCAATAGCATCTTGAGCATATTCATGCATATGACGGGGACTGCCAGCATATGACGAAGGTAAAATTGTTAATCTTCCAACGTTTGTGGTATTACCGTCATTTATAACTGCATCTCGCAAATGAATGTATTGTTCAGAGCGGAGCTTGGTCTGATTCAGGCGGATATATAGCAAACGTTCTGATTCAATTTTAGCATACATATCCACGACAAATTGGTGAAACAATTCACGGCATTTTAAATATAATTTTCTTCATCCTGCCGAATCATTAGTCTATAGGAATAATAATGCATTGCACTGCATTTCTTATTCATTTCTTTGTTAGTGGCTGGATTCATCAATTTAATATTAAAGTGATAGCCGTCGGCTCCATCCCAAAAAATGATAGGATATTGTAGGGCATCGTAGCATCGATGAGTTTCAGCAATTCTTAACAACTGAGCGTTTCGCTTATGTAGAATAATATCTCGAGGTAAAAACTGATCACCGACCATAACGATTGCCACTTCGTCGATAGTCGGAGCATTGTATCTACGCACATGTTGGCCAGGAGGCGTTTTGTCAGCGGAAATAACAATTTTATGAGTATCAGTAGGCATCAAATCGATGGCTGTTTTGAACAGACGCACTAACTTATTATTTTCGTGGAAAAGATGTTGCAATTGGGAAACGATTGTCCTTTCAACGTTGGGAGAAATTTCGCAACGTGCATTCAATTCAGAATTTCTATCACTGATGAAGTACAATTGTAAAAATTTATGATTCTCGCCTGAGAATGGTAGAAGGGACCCTGCTTTATGATAAATTTGCCCTTTTACTTTGAAAGTAGACATAAATTGATCTGGATTTTCGATTTGGGCTCCAAACGACGTCATTTGGAAACATGAGTTGTATTGTCTGATTTTTGACAAAAAACGCTTAGATTCTGACGTAGTTCCAGTAAGGAAAGTCTTCAATGGCTCTGGTGGTGCAGCCAATAGAGGAAGTTTAACTTTTCCTGAGGCGCAACACATTCCCATTGTTTCACCATTGAATTTCAAGGCCTTGCAATAGGGACAAATTTTAGACATTGTCCCGATTTGAACACATCTACTCAAGCTATAATCATCGACTGGGTTGTACCTGAATGCCAAGCGATAACTTTCAGATTGCTCTGATTCCTCGGCACGCTTTCTTTTCTTACTGTCTCTATCAGCAGCAAGCCTGTTTCCCTGCTGGTCTTTTGATTCCTCGGCACGCCTTCTTTTTTCAC
>NC_088866.1:25102739-25175479 GCF_032884065.1 Artemia franciscana
CACGTGCTACAACTAAAAATAGGCGTACCAATAATACTTTTAAGAAATATAAACCCACCAAAGCTTTGCAATGGCACTCGACTTGCCGTAAAAAAAACAATGGAAAACCTAATAGAGGCCACAATCCTGACAGGGCCTTTTGAGGGTGAGGCTGTTCTTATTCCTCGCATTCCCATGATTCCAACGGATCTGCCTTTTCAATTTAAAAGATTGCAATTCCCAATTCGATTAGCATTTGCAATCACCATTAACAAAGCTCAAGGTCAATCATTAAAAAAATGTGGTATTGATCTTAATACTGATTGTTTTTCCCATGGACAATTGTACGTTGCATGTTCGAGGGTCGGTAAACCTGACAATCTATTTATATGCAGCGAGAATTGGACAGCGAAGAATGTTGTATATTCGCAAGTTTTACGCAGTTAATTTGTATTTCGGAACCAAATGAAGCGGTTAATTATCCATCTGAATTTTTAAATTCCATAGATCCTTCAGGGTTTCCACCACACGTGCTACAACTAAAAATAGGCGTACCAATAATACTTTTAAGAAATATCAACCCACCAAAGCTTTGCAATGGCACGCGACTTGCCGTAAAAAAAAACAATGGAAAACCTAATAGAGGCACAATCTTGACAGGGCCTTATGAGGGTGAGGCTGTTCTTATTCCTCGCATTCCCATGTGATTCCAACGGATCTGCTTTTTCAATTTAAAAGATTGCAACACAGACAATGGGACAGCGAAGACTGTTGTATATTCACAAGTTTTACGTAGTTAATTTGTATTGTATCTATCTATCTATCTATCTATATAAAAACGAGTTGTGTGTATGCATGTTTGTTTGTTTGTAAAAAGAGCGTCTGCATATGACGTCATTATTAGTACATACGGCTTTGTATATGGACAGACAATGGGAAAGCCAAGAATGTTGTATATTCGCAATTTTTACGTGGTTTGAAACACATATATAAATCTATCTATATTCACAGGTGGGACACAGGGACACAACTACAATGGCGCGTAACTAATATGGCGCGTAACGACTTACGCGCGCGGGGGGGCTTGGGGGGGCGCGAAGCGCCCCACCAACTAGGTGTTGGGGTGGCGCGAAGCGCCACCCCAACAGCTAGTATATATATAGAAAAATGAGTTGTCTGTCTGTGTGTCTGTCAGGTGACGTCATGTTTCTGTGTCGACTGACGTCATGAAGTTAGAAGTCGTCATTTTTGCTATGACGGTGACGTCATTAAAGATATTTAATCATGAAGTTAGTTGTCATCATTTTTGCTATGACGGTGACGTCATTAAAGATATTTAAGACATATATGTTCACGTAGAAATCTATTAATGTTTAAGTTTAAAATGACTGATGAACTTACAATGGCAAAAGCCGATGAAGATGCTCAAAGAGTCTATGCCAAAAAACTTGCTGCTGATAGAGAAAGCCAGAAAAGAAAGCGTGCCGAGGAATCAAAAGAACAGCAAGGAAACCGGCTTGAGGCTGATAGAGAAAGAAAGAACAGAAAGCGTGCCGAGGAATCAAAAGAACAGCAAGGAAACAGGCTTGAGGCTGATAGAGAAAGTAAGAAAAGAAAGCGTGCCGAGGAATCAGAGCAACCTGAAAGTTATAGTCCTGGCATTCAGGTACAGCCCAGTCGATGATTATAGCTTGAGTAGATGTGTTCAAATCGGGACGATGTCTAAAATTGGTCCCTATTGCAAGGCCTTGAAATTCAATGGTGAAACAATGGGAATGTGTTGCGCCTCATGAAAAGTTAAACTTCCTCTATTGGCTGCACCACCAGAGCCATTGAAGACTTTCCTTACTGGAACTACGTCAGAATCTAAGCGTTTTTTGTCAAAAATCAGAAAATACAACTCATGTTTCCAAATGACGTCGTTTGGAGCCCAAATCGAAAATCCAGATCAATTTATGTCTACTTTCAAAGTAAAAGGGCAAATTTATCATAGAGCAGGGTCCCTTCTACCATTCTCAGGCGAGAATCATAAATTTTTACAATTGTACTTCATCAGTGATAGAAATTCTGAATTGAATGCACGTTGCGAAATTTCTCCCAGTGTTGAAAGGACAATCGTTTCCCAATTGCAACATCTTTTCCACGAAAATAATAATTTAGTGCGTCTGTTCAAAACAGCCATCGATTTGATGCCTACTGATACGCATAAAATTGTTATTTCCGCTGACAAAACGCCTCCTGGCCAACATGTGCGTAGATACAATGCTCCAACTATCGACGAAGTGGCAATCGTTATGGTCGGTGATCAGTTTTTACCTCGAGATATTATTCTTCATAAGCGAAACGCTCAGTTGTTAAGAATTGCTGGAACTCATCGATGCTACGATGCCCTACAATATCCTATCATTTTTTGGGATGGAGCCGACGGCTATCACTTTAATATTAAATTGATAAATCGAGCCACTAACAAAGAAATGAATAAGAAATGCAGTGCAATGCATTATTATTCCTATAGACTAATGATTTGGCAGGATGAAGACAATTATATTTTCAAATGCCGTCAATTGTTTCACCAATATATCGTTGATATGTATGCTAAAATTGAATCAGAACGTTTGCTATTTATCCGTCTGAATCAGACCAAGCTCCGCTCTGAACAATACATTCATTTGCGAGATGCAGTTGTAAATGACGGTAATACCACAAATGTTGGAAGATTAACGATTTTACCTTCGTCATATGCTGGCAGTCCCCGTCATATGCATGAATATGCTCAAGATGCTATTGCGTATGTTCGTCCCTTATGGTCGTCCAGATTTATTTATTACATTTACATGTAATCAATCTTGGGACGAGGTACAGCAGCTTTTACTTCAAAGACAATCGGCGGTTCATAGGCATGACATTACGGCCCGTGTCTTCCGGCAAAAGTTGAAATCACTGATAAACTACATAGTAAAACTTGAAGTGTTTGGGTCAGTGCGATGCTGGATGTACTCAGTGGAATGGCAAAAACGAGGTTTGCCACACGCACATATACTAATCTGGCTACATAAAAAAATTACTTCGAACGAAATTGATGATGTGATTTCCGCTGAAATACCTGATAAAAATGTCGATAAAGGGTTACATGATATTATTGTAAAAAATATGATACATGGACCTTGCGGTGCACTGAACGAAAATTCACCATGCATTGCCAAAGGAAGGTGCACAAAGCAATATCCTCGACTTTTAGTATCAAACACAATTACTGGCAATGATGGTTACCCACAATATAGAAGAAGATCTACTGAAGATGGCGGTAAAACAGCAATAATAAAGAAGCGTAACGGTACCACCATCGAAGTAGATAACCAGTGGGTTGTTCCATATTCCCCATTATTATCAAAAACATTTAGTGCACACATAAACGTTGAATACTGTAACTCCGTAAAGGCAATCAAATACATATGTAAATACGTCAACAAAGGCAGTGACATGGCAGTTTTTGGCTTGCAGCCCGAAATCAAAGATTTCGACGAAATCGTACAATATCAGGCTGGAAGATACATAAGCAGTAATGAAGCTGTTTGGCGAATTCTTTCATTTCCGATACATGAACGTAGTCCAGGTGTTGTTCACTTAGCGGTACATTTACAGAATGGTCAACGTGTTTATTTCACGGAAATCAACGTGCAACAAAGAGCCCTGAATCCACCGGATACAACATTAACAGCTTTTTTCGCTTTGCAAAAATGATTCTTTTGCAAAAAAACTGCTTTATACTGAAGTGCCTTCGTATTACACGTGGAATACTAAAAATAAAGTATTTGAACGTCGAAAACAGGGTAAGTCAGTCGACGGCCAACCTACCATCTTCAAAGATACCACGATAGGAAGACTACACCGTTCACCCCAATCAACATGAATGCTTCTTTCTACACCTGCTTTTGGTGAATGTACCCGGTCCGACATCCTTTGAGTATTTGAGAACTGTAAACGGTACTATACATGACACTTACCGTAGTGCATGCCAAGCTCTGAATTTATTGGAGAATGACCAAGACTGGGATAACTGCAACAATGACGCGTGCGAAACGTCAACTCCAAATCAAATTTGTGCATTGTTTGGCATCATTTTGACACCTTGCTCTCCATCAGCTCCTACAGAGTTATGGGAAAAATATAAGTCAAAAATGTCCGAAGATATACTCCATCGAAAACAGTTAGAGACGTCAGATATGACTTTTGATTTTACATCAGAAATTTATAACTACACTTTAGTTATTATAGAAGATTTGTGCGTACGTATGGCAAACAAACCTCTTCAGGATTTGGGAATGCCTTCACCTAACCGTATCGCTGCTGTTTCGACATGTGTAGAATTGGATCGTGAACAAAGTTACAGTACGAGTGATCTATTGTCGTATGTACAAAATAACATTTCCAAGTTAACGTCGGAACAAAAAGACATTTATGATACGATAATGCATTGTGTCGATAACAACGTTGGAGAAATTTTCTTTTTGGATGCGCCAGGAGGTAGTGGTAAAACGTTTGTGATAAAACTGATTCTGGCATCAATTCGATGGAAAAATGATATAGCGTTGGCAATTGCGTCGTCCAGAATAGCCGCAACATTGCTGCCTGGTGGAAGAACTGGTCATTCCGCTTTGAAATTGCCTCTGAATTTGCATTCTACAGAAAATCCCACGTGCAATATTTCCAAATCATCTGGGATGGGTAAAGTATTGCAGCAATGCAAACTTATTATTTGGGATGAGTGCACAATGGCACACAAAAAATCGCTCGAGGCTCTGGATCAATGCTTGAAAGATTTGAGAGGGAAGTCGAAACTCTTTGGCAGCACATTAATATTGCTTGCGGGAGATTTCAGGCAAACATCACCTATAATACCTAGATCAACTCCTGCAGACAAAATGAATGCTTGCCTGAAAAATTCTAATTTATGGGCACACGTAAAAATATTAAAATTAACTACAAATATGCGTGTCCGATTGCAAAACGATGACTCTGGTCAAACATTTTCAGATCAATTGCTGGCAAATGGAAACGGAAAGCTCCCAGTAGACTCAATTTCAGGACGTATACAACTACCTGTTGATTTTTGTAATTTAGTGACGTCCAAAAATGAATTGATTGAAAAAGTATTTCCGAATATTCTAAAAAATTATAAAAATAATAAATGGCTAAGTGAAAGAGCGATTCTCGCACCCAAAAATATAGACGTCCACGAAATCAACAATATTGTTTTGACCAAGATTCGAGACCAGGCAGTCCTTTACAAGTCAGTCGACACAGTTTTGGAACCAAATAAAGCGGTTAATTATCCATCTGAATTTTTAAATTCCATAGATCTTTCAGGGTTTCCACCACACGTGCTACAACTAAAAATAGGCGTACCAATAATACTTTTAAGAAATATCAACCCACCAAAGCTTTGCATTGGCACGCGACTTGCCGTAAAAAAAAACAATGGAAAACCTAATAGAGGCCACAATCTTGACAGGGCCTTTTGAGGGTGAGGCTGTTCATATTCCTCGCATTCCCATGATTCCAACGGATCTTCCTTTTCAATTTAAAAGATTGCAATTCCCAATTCGATTAGCATTTGCAATCACCATTAACAAAGCTCAAGGTCAATCATTAGAAAAATGTGGTATAGATCTTAATAGTGATTGTTTTTCCCATGGACAATTGTACGTTGCATGTTCGAGGGTTGGTAAACCTGACAATCTATTTATATGCAGCGACAATTGGACAGCGAAGAATGTTGTATATTCGCAAGTTTAAAAAAGTTAATTTGTATTGTATCTATCTATCTATCTATCTATATAAAAACGAGTTGTGTGTATGCATGTTTGTTTGTTTGTAAAAAGAGCGTTTGCATATGACGTCATTATTAGTACATACGGCTTTGTATATGCACAGACAGTGGGAAAGCCAAGAATGTTGTATATTCACAATTTTTACGTAGTCTGAAACACATATATAAATCTATCTATATTCACAGGTGGGACACAGGGACACAACTACAATGGCGCGTAACTAATATGGCGCTTAACGACTTAAGCGCGCGGTGGGGCTTGGGGGGCGCGAAGTGCCCCACCAACTTGATGTTGGGGTGGCGCGAAGCGCCACCCCAACAGTATATATATATATAACAGTATATATATATATATATATATATATATATATATATATATATATATATATATATATATATATATATATATATACTAGCTGTTGGGGTGGCGCTTCGCGCCACCCCAACACCTAGTTGGTGGGGGCGCTTCGCGCCCCCCCCAAGCCCCCCCGCGCGCGTAAGTCGTTACGCGCCATAATAGTTACGCGCCATTGTAGTTGTGTCCCTATGTCCCACCTGTGAATATAGATATATATATATATATATGGTTTTAACTACGTAAAACTTGCGAATATACAACATTCTTTGCTGTCCCATTGTCTTTGCATATAAATAGATTGTCAGGTTATCCCCCTGTTTCCCCCGGTGTCCCCGTTGTAGTTGTGTCCCTGTGTCCCGGTCGTCATTTATATTCCCTGTGTCCCGGGTCCCGGTCATCATTTGTATCCCGGTGTCCCGGTCTGTATATACATTCGTTTTTTAGTTTTGTTTTTCTCCTTTATTTTTTTCCTTTTTTTTTCTTTTTTAGCTTATTTAGATTTTTAGATTTTTTAGTTTTTTTTATTAGTTTTTAGTTTTTATTTCTTTTTAGTTTTTTTGTCCCGGTCGTCATTTATATCCCCCTGTTTCCCCCGGTGTCCCCGTTGTAGTTGTGTCCCTGTGTCCCGGTCGTTATTTATATTCCCTGTGTCCCGGTCGTCATTTGTATCCCGGTGTACCGGTCTGTATATACATTCGTTTTTTAGTTTTGTTTTTCTCCTTTATTTTTTTCCTTTTTTTTTCTTTTTTAGTTTATTTAGATTTTTAGATTTTTTAGTTTTTTTATTAGTTTTTAGTTTTTTTTTCTTTTTAGTTTTTTTGTAGTTTTTACCTTCTTTTTAGTTTTGTTAATTTTTTTTTTTACTTGTGTCCTGGTCGTCATTTATACTCCCTGTGTCCCGGTGCTTTGTTGATTGCTAATCGAACATTCCTTTTGTCCTGGTCGCTTTCTCTTTGAGTGTCGTCATTTATTTTTTTCTTTTTTAGTTCTTTTAGTTTTTACCTTTTTTAGTTTTTTTTTAGTTTTTAGTTTTTTTAGTTTTTTACCTTTTTTTAGTTTTTTTAGTTTTTTAGCTTTTTTATTTTTTTTATTAGTTTTTAGTTTTTTTGTAGTTTTTGCCTTTTTTTTTAGTTTTTTGTCCTGGTCGCTTTCTCTTTGAGTGTCGTCATTTATTAGTTTTTTCCTTTTTTTTTTAGTTTTTTATTGGTTTTTACCTTTATTTTAGCTTATTTTTCAGTTTTTTCCTTTTTTTTAGTTTTTTTTTTATTTTTTATTTTTTTAGTTTTTTACCTTTTTTTAGTTTTTTTAGTTTTTTTAGTTTTTTAGCTTTTTTACTTTTTTTATTAGTTTTTAGTTTTTTTTTGTAGTTTTTGCCTTTTTTTAGTTTTTTCAGTTTTTTTTTAGTTTTTTATTGGTTTTTACCTTTATAGTTTTTTTAGTTTTTTAGCTTTTTTATTTTTTTTATTAGTTTTTAGTTTTTTTTGTAGTTTTTGCCTTTTTTTAGTTTTTTCAGTTTTGACGTCACCTAATCCAGTTTTTTCAGGTGACGTCACCTGACACATCCATCCACACATCCATCCACACATCCACAGACAGACAACTTATTTTTATATATATAGATATATATATGTATATATATATATATATATATATAACAGTATTTATATATATACTGTTATATATATATATATATATATATATATAGTATATTCACAGGTGGGACATAGGGACACAACTACAATGGCGTGTAGCTAATTTGGCGCGTAACGACTTACGCGCGTGGGGGGGGACGCGAAGTGCCCCCACCAACTAGTTGTTGGGGTGGCGCGAAGCGCTACCCCAACAGCTAGTCTATATATATAAAAATAAGTTGTCTGTGTGTGTGTGCGTGTCTGTCGAGTGACGTCATGTTTGTGTGTCGACTGACGTCAAGTTTTCGACTGACGAAATTACAGACCGGGACATCGGGACACAAATGACGACCGGGACACCGGCACATAGGGAATATAAATGACGACACTCAAAGAGAAAGCGACCGGGACACAAGTAATGTTCGATTAGCAATCATCATCAACAAAGCACTGGGACACAAATGACGACCGGGATACAGGGAGCATAAATGACGACCTGGAAATAATTAAAAAAAAAACTAAAAAAACTAAAAAAAGGTAAAAACTACAAAACAACTAAAAAGAAAAAAACTAATAAAAAACTAAAAAAGCTAAAAAACTAAAAAAAAAATAAATAAAAAAGGAAAAAATGAAAAATAAAGGAGAAAAACAAAACTAAAAAAAACGAATGTATATACAGACCGGGACACCGGGATACAAATGACGACCGGGACACAGGGAATATAAATGACGACCGGGACACAGGGACACAACTACAACGGGGACGCCGGGGGGCACAGGGGGATATATAAATGACGACGGGGACACAGGGAATGTTCGATTAGCAATCACCATCAACAAAGCTCAAGGGAAATCATTAGAATCATAAGGTATAACTAAAAAAACTAAAAAAAGGTAAAAAATTAAAACAAAAAAAAAAGACCAATTCAAAAACGAATGTATATACAGACCGGGACACAAATGACGACCGGGACACAAGGAATATAAATGACGCCCGGGACTCTCAAAGAGAAATCACAGACTGGGACACCGGGACACAAATGACGAACGGGACACAGGGAATATAAATGACGACCGGGACATAGGGACACAACTACAAAGGGGACAGTGGGGGCACAGGGGGATATATAAATGACGACGGCGACACAGGGAATGGTCGATTAGCAATCACCATCAACAAAGCTCAAGGACAATCATTAGAATAATGAGGTATTAGATCTGAATACGGATTGTTTTCCCATGGACCATTATATGTTGCATGTTCAAGAGTCGGTAAACCTGACAATCTATTTGTATGCACAGACATTGGGACAGCAAAGAATGTTGTATATTCGCAAGTTTTACGTAGTTAAAAACATATATATATATATATATATATATATATATATATATATATATATATATATATATATATATATATATATATATATATATATATATATATATATATATTCACAGGTGGGACATAGGGACACAACTACAATGGCGCGTAATGACTTATGCGCGCGGGGGGGCTTGGGGGGCGTGAAGCGCCCCCACCAACTAGGTGTTGGGGTGGTATATATATAAATAACCCTAACAGCTAGTATATATATATAAATAAGTTGTCTGTGGGTTTTGTCTGTCGAGTGACGTCATTTCATTATGTCGTCATGAAGTTTGTTGTCGTCATGTTGTTATGACGATGACGTCATTAAAGGTATTTAAGAAAATCGTTCAACGAGAAATTTTTAATTGTAAGAAGATCGTGGACGGAAAAATGTTTAATTGTAAAATGACTGAAGAACCTACAATGGCAACAGCCGAGGAAGCTGCTCAAAGAGTCTGTGCCAAAAAACTTGCGGCTGATAGAGAAAGTAAGAAAAGAAAGCGCGCCGAGGAATCACAACAACAGCAAGAAAACAGGCTTGCGCCCGATAGAGAAAGTAAGAACAGAAAGCGTGCGGAGGAATCACAATATATATATATAAATATATATATATATATATATATATATATATATATATATATATATATATATATATATATATATATATTGTATATATATTTAAATAATTTGTCTGTTTGTCTGTCTGTCTGTCGAGTGACGTCATTATATGACATCTGAATTATTTCATTATATACCAATTCAAAAACGAATGTATTCAAGCTGAAGTAGCTGAGTTCGGAAAGTGTTATGCTCCAGGTTCCAGGTCCGAGAGGTTCCAGGTTCGAACCTTGGCTTTAGCATTAATACAAAAGAAGAAAAAACTAAAAAAGGTAAAAACTACAAAAAAACTAAAAAGAAAAAACTAATAAACCTAAAAAACTAAAAAAAAACTAAAAAAAGGTAAAAAACTAAAAACTAAAAAAGAAAAAAAACACTAAAAAAAACTTAAAAAAAAGGTAAAAACTACAAAAAAAAGAAAAAAAAACAAAAACTAATAAAAAAACTTAAAAAACTAAAAATTGAAAAAGAAAAAAAAACTAAAAAAGGGAAAAAACTGAAAAATAACGGAGAAAAAGAAAACTAAAAACCGGGACACAGGGAATATAAATGACGACTGGGACACTCAAAGAGAAATTACAGACTGGGACACTGGAACACAAATAACGACCGGGAGATATAAATGACGACCGGGATACTCAAAGATAAATTACAGACCGGGACACAAATGACGACCGGGACACCGGAACACAGGGAATATAAATGACGACTGAGACGCTCAAAGAGAAATTACAGACTGGGAGACTGGGACACAAATGACGACCGGGATACTGGGAATATAAATGACGACCGGGACACAGGGACACAACTATAAGGGGGATGTCTGGGGCACAGGGGGATATATAAATGACGACGGGTAATCATTACAAAGCTCAAGGGTAATCATTAGAATAATCAGGTGTAGATCTGAATACGGATTGTTTTCCCAAGGACAATTTTATGTTGCTTGTTCAGGAGTCTGTGCATTGTGCATATGTGCACAGGAGTCTGTGCACTGTGCATATCTATATATATATAAATAAGTTGTCTGTGGATCTGTGGATCGTGGATCAGGTGACGTCACCTGAAAAAACTGGATCAGGTGACGTCAAAACTGAAAAAACTAAAAAAAGGCAAAAACTACAAAAAAAAACTAAAAACTAATAAAAAAAACTAAAAAAACTAAAAAAAGGCAAAAACTACAAAAAAAACTAAAAACTAATAAAAAAGCTAAGAAACTAAAAAAACTAAAAAAAGGCAAAAACTACAAAAAAAACTAAAAACTAATAAAAAAAATAAAAAAGCTAAAAAACTAAAAAAAGGTAAAAAACTAAAAAACTAAAAACTAAAAAAACTAAAAAAAAAGGAAAAAACTGAAAAATAAGCTAAAATAAAGGTAAAAACCAATAAAAAACTAAAAAAAAAAACTGAAAAAACTAAAAAAAAGGCAAAAACTACAAAAAAACTAAAAACTAATAAAAAAAAGTAAAAAATCTAAAAAACTAAAAAAACTAAAAAAGGGTAAAAAAATAAAAATAATGAAAAATAAAAAAAACTAAAAAAAGGAAAAAACTGAAAAATAAGCTAAAATAAAGGTAAAAACCAATAAAAAACTAAATAGAAAAAAAGGAAAAAACTAAAAAAAATTTTCATCTAAAAAACTAAAAAAAACTAAAAAAGGTAAAAACTAAAAGAACTAAAAAAGAAAAAAATAAATGACGACACTCAAAGAGAAAGCGACCAGGACAAAAGGAATGTTCGATTAGCAATCAACAAAGCACCGGGACACAGGGAGTATAAATGACGACCAGGACATAAGTAAAAAAAAAAAACTAACAAAACTAAAAAGAAGGTAAAAACTACAAAAAAACTAAAAAGAAAAAAAAACTAAAAACTAATAAAAAAACTAAAAAATCTAAAAATCTAAATAAACTAAAAAAGAAAAAAAAGGAAAAAAATAAAGGAGAAAAACAAAACTTAAAAAAAGGAAAAAACTACAAAAAAAACTAAAAACCAATAAAAAAAAGTAAAAAAGCTAAAAAACTAAAAAAACTAAAAAAATTAAGAAAAGGTAAAAAACTAAAAAAAAATAAAAAATAAAAAAAACTAAAAAAAAGGAAAAAACTGAAAAATAAGCTAAAATAAAGGTAAAAACCAATAAAAAACTAAAAAGAAAAAAAGGAAAAAACTAAAAAAAATTTTCATCTAAAAAACTAAAAAAAACTAAAAAAGGTAAAAACTAAAAGAACTAAAAAAGAAAAAAATAAATGACGACACTCAAAGAGAAAGCGACCAGGACAAAAGGAATGTTCGATTAGCAATCAACAAAGCACCGGGACACAGGGAGTATAAATGACGACCAGGACATAAGTAAAAAAAAAACTAACAAAACTAAAAAGAAGGTAAAAACTACAAAAAAACTAAAAAGAAAAAAAAAACTAAAAACTAATAAAAAATCTAAAAATCTAAATAAACTAAAAAAGAAAAAAAAAGGAAAAAAATAAAGGAGAAAAACAAAACTAAAAAACGAATGTATATACAGACCGGGACACCGGGATACAAATGACGACCGGGACACAGGGAATATAAATGACGACCGGGACACAGGGAATATAAATGACGACCGGGAACCTCAAAGAGAAATTATAGACTGGGGACACCCGGACACAAATCATGACCGGGACACAGGGAATATAAATGGTGACCGGGACACAGGGACACAACTACAGCGGAGACGCCGGGGGCAAAGGCGGGATATATAAATGACGACCGGGACACAGGGATTTTTCGAATAGAAATTACAGACCGGGACACAAATGACGACCAGGACATCGGGACACAAGGAATATAAATGACGACCGGGACACTCAAAGAGATATTACAAACTGGGACACCGGGACACACATGACGACCGGGACACAGGGAATATAAATGACGACTGGGACACAGGGACACATCATTAGAATAATGAGGTATAGATCTGAAGACAGATTGTTTTTCCCGTGGACAATTATATGTTGCATGTTCAAGAGTCAGTAAACCATACAATCTATTTATATGCAACATATATATATATATATATATATATATATATATATATATATATATATATATATATTCACAGGTGGGACAAAGGGACACAACTACAATGGTGCGTAACGACTTACGCGCGTGTGGGGCTTGGGGGGCGCGAAGCGCCCCACCAACTAGGTGTTGGGGTTGGCGCGAAGCGCCACCCCAACAGCTAGTATACACTATAAATTAACTACGTAAAACTTGCGAATATACAACATTCTTCGCTGTCCCATTGTCTGTGCATATAAATAGATTGTCAGGTTTACCGACTCCTGAACATGCAACGTACAATTGTCCATGGGAAAACAATCTGTATTAAGATCTATACCGCATTTTTCTAATGATTACCCTTGAGCTTTGTTGATGGTGATTGCAAATGCTAATCGAATTGGGAATTGCAATCTTTTAAATTGAAAAGTCAGATCCGTTGGAATCATGGGAATGCGAGAAATAAGAACAGGCTCACCCTCAAAAGGCCCTGTCAAGATTGTTACCTCTATTACGTTTTCCATTGTTTTTTTTTTGTTTTTGTTTTTTTATGGCATGTCGCGTGCCATTGCAAAGCTTTGGTGGGTTTCGTAACAGTATTATTGGTACGCCTATTTTTAGTTGTAGCGCGTGTGGTGGAAACCCTGGGAGATCCAGGGAATTTAAAAATTCAGATGGATGATTAACCGCTTCATTCGGTTCCAGAACTGTGTCGATTGACTTGTAAATTACTTCCCGGCCTCGAATCTTGGTCAAAATAATATTGTTGATTTCGAGGACGTCTTTATTCTTGGCTGCCAATATTGCTCGTCCTCTGAGCCATTTATGATTTTTATAATTGGTTAAAATACTCGGAAATACCTTTTCAACCAATCCATTTTTGGACGTCACTAAATTACAGAATTCAGCAGGCAGTTGTATACGTCCTGAAATTGAGTGTACTGGGAGCTTTCCGTTTCCAATTGCCAGCAATTTATCTGAAAATATTTCACCAGAGTCATCGTTTTGCAATCGGACACGCATATTTATAGCTAATTTTAATGTCTTTACGTGTGCCTATAAATTAGAATTTTTCAGGAAAGCATTCATTTCGTCCGCAGGGGTTGATCTAGGTATTATAGGTGATGTTTGCTCGAAATCTCCCGCAAGCAATATTAATGTGCTGCCAAAGGGTTTCGACTTCCCTCTCAAATCTTTCAAGCATCGATCCAGAGCCTCGAGTGATTTTTTGTGTGCCAATGTGCACTCATCCCAAATAATAAGTTTGCATTGCTGCAATACTTTACCCATCCCAGATGATTTGGAAATATTGCACTTGGGAGTTTCTGTAGAATGCAAATTCAGAGGCAATTTCAAAGCGAAATGAGCAATTCTTCCACCAGGCAGCAACGTTGCGGCTATTCCGGACAACGCAATTGCCAGAGCTATGTCATTTTTTGATCGAATTATTGCCAGAATCAATTTTATCACAAACGTTTTACCAGTACCTCCTGGCGCTTCCAAAAAGAAGATTTCTCCAATGTTGTTATCTTCACAATGCATTATCTTATCATAAATGTCTTTTTGCTCAGACGTTAACTTAGAAATATTATTTTCTACACACGACAATAGATCACTCGTGTTGTAACTTTGTTCTCGATTCTACTCATGCCGAAACAGCAGCGATACGATTAGGTGAAGGCATTCCCAAATCCTGAAGAGGTTTGTTTGCCATACATACGCACTTCAATAATAACTAAAGTGTAGTTATAAATTTCTGATGTAAAATCAAAGGTCATATCTAACGTCTCTAAACGTTTTCGATGGAGTATGTCCTCGGCCATTTTCGATTTATATTTCTCCCATAACCCTGTAGGAGCTGAAGGATAGCACGAAGTTAGTATGATTCCAAACAATGCACGAATTTGACTTGGAGTTGACGTTTCGCACGCGTCATTGATGCAGTTATCCCAGTGTTGGTCATTCTCCAATAAATTCAGAGCTTGGCATGCACTACGGTAAGTGTCATGTATAGTACCATTTACAGTTCTCAAATACTCAAAGGACGTCGGACCGGGTACATTCACCAAAAGCAGGCGGAGAAAGAAGCATTCATGTTGTTTGGGGTGAATGGTTTAGAATCTTCCTATTGCGGTATCTTTGAAGATGGTAGATTGGCCGTCGACTGACTTAACCTGTTTTCGACGTTCAAATGATTTCTCTTTAGCATTCTACGTGTAATACGAAGGTACTTCAGTATACAGCAGTTTTTTTGCAAAAGAATCATTTTGACATAACGAAAAAAAGCAGTTAACGTTGTATCCGGTGGATTCAAGGCTCTTTGTTGCACGTTGGATTCCAAAAAATAAACACGTTGACCATTCTGTAAATTTACCTCTAAGTGAACAACAGCTGGACTACGTTCATGTATCGGAAATGAAAGAATTCGCCAAACAGCTTCATTACTGCTTATGTATCTTCCAGCCTGATATTGTTCGATTTCATCGATATCACTGATCTTGGACTGCAAACCAAAAACTGCCATGTCGCTGCCTTTGCTGACGTATTTACATACGTATTTGATTGCCTTTACGGAGTTAAAGTATTCAACGTTTATGTGAGCATTAAATGTTTTTGATAATAAAGGTGAATATGGAATAACCTACTGGTTATCTACTTCGTGATGATACCGTTATGCTTCTTTATTATTGCTGTTTTACCGCCATCTTCAGTAGATCTTCTTCAATATTGTGGGTAACCGTCGTTGCCGGTAAGTGTGTTGGGTACTAAAAATCGAGGGTATTGCTTTCTACACCTTCCTATGGCCATGCATAGTTTTCATTCAGTGCACCGCAAGGTCCATGTAACATATTTTTTTTTACCACAATATCATATAAGCCCTTATCGATATTTTCATCAGGTATTTCTGCGGAAATCACATCGTCAATTTCATTAGAAGTAATTTTATCATGTAGCCAGATTAAAATATATGCGTGTGTCAATCCTCGTTTTTGCCATTCCACTGAGTACATTCAACATCGCACTGACCCAAATACTTTAAGTTTATGTACTTTATAATACTTTAAGTACTTATAATACTTTAAGTACTTTGTCAGTGATTTCAACTTTTGCCGGAAGACACGGGCCGTAATGTCATATTTATGAACCGCCGATTGTCCTTGAAGTAAAAGCTGCTGTATCTCGTCCCAAGATTGATTACATGTAAATGTAATAAATAAATCCGTACGACCATAGAGACGAACATACGCAATAGCATCTTGAGCATATTCATGCATATGCCGGTTACTGCCAGCATATGACGAAGGTAAAATCGTTAATCTTCCAACGTTAGTGGTATTACCGTCATTTACAACTGCATCTCGCAAATGAATGTATTGTTCAGAGCGGAGCTTATTCAGACGGATAAAAAGCAAACGTTTTTATTCATTCTTTGCATACATATCAACGATGTATTGGTGAAACAATTGACGGCATTTTAAAATATAATTTTTGTCATTGGGACGAATCATTAGTCTATAGGAATAATAATTCATCGCACTGCATTTCTTATCCGTTTGTTTGTTAGTGGATGGATCTATCAATTTATTTTTAAAGTAATAGCCGTCGGCTCCATCCCAAAAAATGATGGGATATTGTAGGGCATCGTAGCATCGATGAGTTTCAGCAATTCTTACCAACTGAGTGTTTCGCTTATGAAGAATAATATCTCAAGGTAAAAACTGATCACCGACCATAACGATTGCCACTTCGTCGATAGTTGGACCATTGTATCTGCATACATGTTCGCCAATAGGCGTTTTGTCAGCGGAAATAACAATTTTATGCGTATCAGTAGGCATCACATCGATTGCTGTTTTGAACAGGCCCACTAAGTCATTGTTTTCGTGGAAAAGATGTTTCAATTGGGAAACGATAGACCTTTCAACGTCGGGAGAAATTTTGCAACGTGCATTCAATTCAGAATTGCCATCACTGATGAAGTACAGTTGTAAATATCTATGATTCTCACCTGAGAATGGTAGAACAGACCCTGCTCTATGATATATTTGCCCTTTTACTTTGAAAGTAGGCATAAATTGATTTTGATTTTCTATTTGGGCACCAAACGACGTCATTTGGAAACGTGAGTTATATTTTCGGATGTTTGACAAAAAAACGCTTAGATTCTGACGTAGTTCTAGTAAACAAAGTCTTCAGTGGCTCTGATGGTGCAGCCAGTTGAGGAAGTTTAACTTTTCCTGAGGCGCAATATATTCCCATTGTTTCACCATTAAATTTCAAGGCCTTGCAATAGGGACAAATTTTAGACATAGTCCCGATTTGAACACATCTACTCAAGCTATATTCATCGACTGGGCTGTACCTGAATGCCAGGCGATAATTTTCAGGTTGCTCTTATGATTCCTCGGCACGCTTTCTTCTGGCATTATCTCTTTGAGCCTCAAGCCTGTTTTCACGTTGTTCTTGTGATTCCTCGGCACGATTTTTTAGGTAATTTCTCTTTGAGACGCAAGCCTGTTTTCACGCTGTTCTTTTGATTCCTCGGCATGGTTTCTTTTCTTACTTTCTCTATTAGCCGCAAGCCTTTTGGCATTAACTCTTTGAGCAGCTTCAAGGTTGTTTCTTCTGCCATTGTAGGATTTATACTAAAGTTTGTCTTTGAATTAACTCTTTGAGTAGCTTCCTTGGCGTTTTCTTCCGTCATTGTAGGATTTATACTAAAATTTCTCTTTGAATCGCCCCTTTATATACTTATAATGACGTCATATATTAAGCCTTTGACGTCATATACAAAGCATTTGACGTCATATGCAAAGTCTTATATACTTATAATGACGTCATATGCGTACAAACACACAAACATACAACTTATTTTCATATATATAAGAAGATTATTTCCTCTCTTAACGTAGCTCTTCATTTTTATTTAACGAACTTAATTTGTTAAAAAAAAATTTAATTAGATTCTAATTTCGCCCAGACAATTCCCTTCTGGCGGACCAATAAAAAATTCTTGTGGATGATATCAGGTGAGAAATTTTTCTTAGCCCACTTTCGTTTGAAGCAGGCTTTAATTTCTGATGGTTTTATAAATAAATCCGGTAATCCCCTCCTCCGTGAAAGTTTTCCAGCAAAAAAACATCCCCCTACTCATCCCCTAGTTGAAAGTTGCTCCTGTGGAAATTTCCCTCTGGAAAATATATCCCGTGAAAAATGCCCCCCCCCCACAGAAAGACACTATTCAATTCCAAACCAGTAAAAAAATTCCCCTGGACGACTCTCCTTAACATCTCTACATCTAAAGTTGAGTCGGTAAGACAAATATAAATAGTTTTTGCATATGAATTCTTGCAAAATCCCCGTAGTTTCAAATTTCCCGTAGAAGTTCAGCCCCTAGAAACTTCCCTCCTCACGGAGAATTCTCCCTGTGGAAAATCCCCATAGCTGAAAATTCACTCCCCCCTCTCCCTTAAGAAGTGTCTGTATGCTTATCTATATCAAATGCTATACCCAAACAATGGACAAACTTCATGACTTACAGACTTTTCTCCTTGGGTTGTCAGGGGTCATGTTATCCCCATTAATAACAATCCATCTGCCCATTCACCAAAAATTATGTTGCAACATTTTTGAACAACATTTATTAACAACATATTATTTTTCCTAGTGAAAATTGGAAGCCTTCATGAAACATGTACTTAGCATGTACAGTGTTTTGATATAGGACAACCCTGAAACCGCCCTTGAAACTATCACAGAGGGTGTCAGATCCTCGCCCCCAACTTGTACAGGTATGGACATAACACGTTCAGTGTAAAGAATTACATGGGCTTGTTTTACTTTTTTCTAAACATTCGTTTCAATTTTTGTTCAATTTCAGGACTATGGCGTCGGAAGCGCGAATCACTTTTGCTCAAGTAGCCACAGATATTCAAGGGGATGTGGAAATGAACGATCTATTAGTTCGGCTTCTTGAAATATTTGTTCAGTTTGGCCTCGAATCGAAGAAGGCCAGTGAAAAGGCGCCAATTGCTGCTAAAGCATCTAGTTGTGCCTTCAATTTGGGCATGCTTATTCCAGTAAGTATTCCAAGTAAACTGTTTACTGCAAAAACGATTTGAGTCGAGAAAAGTACCTCATGAGGTGTAGGCTGAATGAGAGCCCGTTAGCAATGACATTTTCCTAATACTCATGTTTATCTAGCATTGATCTGAGCCACTCACATTCTTATAGAATTGCCTGATTGATAACTGGCTCAATCTAATTGAAACTTGCCTTAAATCTCATTGGGTCAAATAAGCGCTAGCTAAATCTCGGCATTAGTGAAGTCTCATTGTAAATGGGCCTTAAGTTAGACACCTAGTTTTACTTCCCTTTTCTTAGTTGTAATTATGTAAAACCAGTTGTTAAATGATCGTTTGTTGCTGTAAAAAGTAATCGTACTAATAACCAATAACAAGTCAAGAAATAAGTATCAGATTTCTCTTTAAGTGAAAGACCAATAATCTATCTATATAAAAATATACTGCTTGTTTGTCTGTTTGTTTGTTTGTACGTCTGTACCTGTTTTAATCTACTGTACCTCTTTACTTCTGCTCTCTAAAAACTCTGCTGTGGTTTTTGTTTAAGCAATCAACAATTTAAAAAAAAAGAAAACAGAAGAAAAATTAAAAAAAAACTTATAAAAACAAGAAAAAAAACTAACAAAAAAAGAAAAAAAGGGGATTTAGAGGGGGGACTAGATGACACTCCATGTGTTGCTGTGGCGTGCAGCGCCACAGCAACGCGTGGTAGGGGTCAGCTAGTTTACTATAAAACAAATTTCAAATGGTTTATTCCATTTGGTTCAATGTTTCAAATGGTTTAATTTCCTTTAATGGAAGACATGTATCTCTAATTTTAGAATATCTTGTAATTATTATATCATTTTTGCTAAATATTAAGTTTCAGCTGAATTGCGCAAGGATGAAAAAAAAATCAAAATGATAATTATTAACATTCATATCTTTCGACTTGGATTTAACTTGTTTAACTATTCTTTCTTAAATTTAATAAATAGAATTTGCTCATTTCTTTAATGACGCAAGGAATCACTGGTATTTGACGGTTTAAAACTGATCACAAAGCACTGTTCATTTTTCTGATTAATCTCAGAGATTGTTTATGAACTGTAGATGGGGTTGTGGAAGAGTGTTGTACAATAGGGCCTACGCTTTCTCCGGCACAGTGTTCTTGAGCTGTTAGTTTGTCCCAGATCCCCAAATACTTTTAATTCTATTGCTTGACTGTCATGTAGGAATGATAAGTTCTCATAAAGGAGTACTCTCATGTATTCTTCAAAACTCTTTTCTGGCCGACTCATCAGACCTGTGGATGTTTCCTTACCATGAGTGGACGCGTCTGACTCCAAATAACAATCAAAACGCAATATATTTAATAAAATCGAGTCTGGATGCTCTTGAAACCACGACTGAAACCTGCCAATCACAAGTTGCCCAAGTTAAACCTAACCAAGAAATCGACTCAACTTAGTGCTGTTGTGCTAGCCTTTGATGGATCTACGCTGCGATGAGTCATTATTTTGTAATTACAAGTGGGTGAGCTTTTGGGCATGTAATAACATTAATAACGATAATTGTTTATTTAAAGGCTCTATACATACAAATGCAATAAGAGAAGTAGAAAAATAGAAAAGGAAAGACTTTAAAAAGGTCTTCTGACTTTTCGAGGGTGTTTTCCTGCTTTTTAGAAAATTAGTTAAATTTTCTTGGGCTCGTAGCTCTCGATTGGTTACATTAAACTTAATTTATTTTATATGTATGGAATCTGTATTAAGAGCTAATTCTTTTGACGTGTTAAATGTTATCAAAATTGCTTCTTTTTTTAGAAGTTTTCGTTACAATTGGGCTCAGTCGCCTCTTATTTACAGTTAGTTACCACTAAGTCTTTGATAAAATCCTGTAAAACTGTCAATATGCCGCCAATAATTCAACCAAATGTCTCTCCTCATAGTTGGCTTCCATGCTTGTTTTCCTTCTTTCCAATATGAAAAAATACAAGAATATACACTTTTTTGCCAATTTAATAATCAATCGAAAGTTCATTTTTATAAGCTGTAGAATTTATTTTGTGTTTGTTGATCCCACCTTTCAATATGGAGTGTTGTAAAAGCACACATTTTTTTTTTTTTTTTTTTTTTTTTGGTCTATTCTTTTTTCTTTTTTTCCCTTCTTTGTTAGAGCTATTGCTTTTTTATTGCGACGGATGTCTCATTCAAAATGAACCAAAACCCCGTCTTTATCAGTTTGGAAGTTTGCTCCATGTTTAATCTTCTCCCACCTGCAGGACCGTATCCAGAACTTTCGTTCGATAGAGGGATGGGATTTACAAAATAAGCTTTAAAAAACGTATCAAAGATGTCTTTTTCCGGATTTTTATTTCGTTTTTACGAATCGGACATCCTAACCCCTCCCCTGAATGCGGCTTTTCTCCCAAGTTTGAAAAATCACACAAAAAGATCTTTTTTCAGCAATCATAATAGCTAAAGAGAGAAAAACAGGAATACTTTTCTAATTTTTGACTCTTTTCCCCTCCACATGAATCGATATCCTGTGGTTTTGCTCTGTATTTTTTCCTCTTCTTTTCTTCTAACTGTTGCTTCCTTTGTGTGCCAAATGTGCACTGTGCAAATTAGATAACAAAACTCCATCTTCAAAATCATAAGTTTACTACATGTTTGATGTCATCTTTCTTAAATGAAATAACAGATAAAATTACATCCTGTTGGTTACTATTGATTAAAGAGGCACACAACTACTGTTTTCCTTGTTAACTCTCCCCCTGCCCCCCTTTTCGAAATTCTAGATATTCTATTTTTTTAGCCACGACCTTTTAGCACGACGAAGACCTCTAATATATTAATCAAAAGTCCGTCTTCATGCGCTTCGAAGTTTGCTCACAAAAAATCATATAAAAATACACATTTTTTTTTTGTAATTTAGTAGCTAAAGTATGTTAATACCAAAACATTTTTCTGATTCCATAAGCTTTAAAATTTCCTCCGTGTTTCATCTCCTCTATCTTATCTGAAAAATTAGATGAAAATACTCACTTCAAGTAATTTATTGGCTTGAAAGAAACAGAACCACTTTTTCATTTTATTCCCCACTCGAGTAAAATCTTGGATGTGCTTTGCTTCATTTTCTTTCTTTATAGGTTATTGCTTCTCTAGTGCGACGGATGCCTCCAATAAATCAACCAAAAGTTCGTCTTCACAAGCTATTCAAGGACTTCTGGCTTTACTGTGTCGTAATGCGTTTCACTCAAGAAGAGTGTGGTAAGTGTGTTGTAATGCGTGTGCTGTGTTGCACTGTTTTTTGACGCATTTCACTGGTGAAGATCCCTGTAAATGTGTTATAATACGCGCTGTGTTGTAATGCGTTTCACTCATGAAAAGTGTGGTAAATGTGTTGTAATACATGTATTGTGTTGTACTGCATTGTAATATATTTCACTCAGTAAGAGTGCAGTAAGTGTTAGGTTCCATTAAAGACAACAAATGACATTAACATTATAATTCTCGAGATAATTTTGATTTTTGTGGGCAGGATTCGAATATGATGACCAGCGAGAAATAGAAGAAGTTCCTTTCAACTTTGTCATTCAAAACCTATGTAGTTGAATAAGACGTTTTCTAAGCAAAAAGGATAAAAAAAATCCACTGCCATCGATGGCACATACGATATCGACATAGGGTATCGCTTACTTTATCAAATGTCTCGAATAAATCAACCAAAAAGTATGTCTACTCCATAAAGTCTACTCCATGTCTGCCCCTCTGCCCCTTTTTCTGCTTAAGACCAGACAGAAACAGGGGGACTACTAGAATCGATGAAGTGGCTTTTAACTTTTCGTTCTTATTGGTGACTCCTGGGCATAGGGGAAACAATCAGATTTTTTAATTGCGGGGCAACGCTGATCAGAATTCTGGTATCTAGCATAGTCTATCAGAAAATCATTGGACTCCATATGATCTGCTATTTTTGCCGAAACAGTTTGTATTAATAAATGATTGACAAAACTTTTACTTTTGTATTTTCTCAATGTATTTTGATTTTGGATATCTATACTGCACAATTAGCTGCATATTCGTAAATAACGGGCTCAGAAATTCTTCATATAACAATTTTGTTGGAAATCATAACCATTTGTACAAAGTACGTTTTGGTTTAAGATAATCACATCGGAATCATAAATATTTGAACGTTTCTGAATATTTTTTTTTCTGATGTTTTGTTTCTTTGTTTCTAATGTTTCTGATTCACGCTTCCCAAGTTGAAAGAGTTACAATATGTGCACATTTACTAAATTGATCATATTGGAGGTGGAAGGAACCCCTCTTTACGGGCCCCGATCATGGTTACTAAAAATATTGCCAAATATGTGATTTTACGAGATATAATGTTCATTGACGTTTTTTAGCTTCTGCTCTACTGTATTTGCTTTCATTGCCACTATGATCTAATTTAAATAGCCTACTGGTTCAAAAATATCAATCTAGTTTGCCGTTTGAAATTGATGCAAACAATAGTAAAAGAAGAGAAAAAAGGGGCTTCCTACTTTGAAAATGCCTCTGTTAGTTAAATGAAACTATTGATAAACAGCCTGAATTTAAGCCAAAAGAGGCACTTTCACAAACCCATCTCCATCCCGACGTGTCTCCATAGATCTGACTCCTCATAGACTGAGAAAAATAATTGAATAGAGAAGAAAAAGAGTTTCAGAGTTTCATATCAATGGAGTCAGATTTATGAATTCAGACATATATATAAATATATATAATATATATATATATATATATATATATATATATATATATATATATATATATATATATATATATATATATATATATATATATATATATATCAGATCTATGGAGACCGCGACACTCAAAGAGAAATTACAGACTGGGACACTGGGACACAAATGACGACTGGGACACAGGGAAACAACAACAACGGGGACGCCGGGGGGCACAGGGGGATATATAAATGACGACGGGGACACAGGGAATGTTCGATTAGCAATCACCATCAACAAAGCTCAAGGGCAATCATTAGAATAATGAGGTATAGATCTGAATACAGATTTTTTTTCCCATGGATGAATTATATGAATTATATTTAAACTTGACAATCTATTTATATGCACAGACAATGGGACAGCCAAGAATGTTGTATATTCGTAAGTTTTACGTAGTTAAAAATATATATATATATATATATATATATATATATATATATATATATATATATATATGTATATATATATCTATCTATATTCACAGTTGGGACACAGGGACACAACTACAATGGCGCGTAACTAATATGGCGCGTAACGACTTACGCGTGCGGGGGGCTTGGGGGGTATGGGTGCAAAGCGCCCCCGCCAACTAGGTTTTGGGGTGGCGCGAAGCGCCACCCCAACAGCTAGTTTTTTGATAAAATTGTGTTTTTCGATGACGACTTAACTTTGTTTCCTTTTTATTTGTTCTTGTTCATCTTTTTCTTCCTTCTTTCCATATGTGTAGGATCGTGATGCATTGAGTATGTTGTTCTTTCTGCGGTTCTTCAGGCTGATTTGCCGTTTAGGTAATCAACAAAATATTTACACAATCTATGATTTGTGAATTAACTTTATTTTACATGTGTAAGCCAAACTGAACTTGCTTAACCTTGTTCTCAACAAATATAAAATGTTTTAATTTGGCCCAGATTACTTTCAAGCTCTTTTTCTCGTTTCAGGTCTATGTTTTAATTACCGTATGCATTATATTTTTTCATACTTTTACCCCAAGTTATATGTTTACTTTTGCCTTATACGTAACAAAAAATTATGCTTAAATGTTTTTCGAGTTGTGAATAAACTTTATCTTATAATATATAAATATAGACCTTGTTGAAAATACCCAACCATGTTTTCAAAAAAGATAAAAGTTTTTTAAGTATTGCTCAAATCGCTTTCAAACTCGTATTCCCTTTATTCAGGTCTATTGACTCAGTTTTTATAGTTTTTTCCTTTTTATAGGTATATATCCTCATGAGTGGTACAAGGGTCTCTGTGAAATAGCAGTAAAATCACCTTTACTAATTTCACAAACTCCATTCAAATCAGAATTTAGAGAACTTCAATATACAGCAGCTCTTAGAACAGATGGCGTTCAAAGCACTGAAGTCCAGGAGTTTCGAAATCAAATCCTCAATCTGCTTGGGAATCCTCCACAAGATGTCAGCAATATTATTGGAAAGTTAACCTTTGCACAATGTACTTATCTCTTGTGTGTTTATTGGTTGGAGGTTTTAAGAGTGAAGCATTCTGATAAGCCGAATTTCTACTATATTTTTGATTATATAAATGACCCAGCGATTCAGAAAGACAAAAGCCAGATTTGGAAGTGTGTATCAAGGTAAGGTTTTAGTGTGTATATATATATATATATATATATATATATATATATATATATATATATATATATATATATATATATATATATTATTTTTATAAGTGAGCAATAATTGTGTATGTATTTATGTATGTATTTTTTCCCGGGAATGACTCCATATTTTTTCAGGAAAATTGATATCTTGGGATATTCTCTAGTGAAAAAACGATCTAGACAGGTCAGAAATCTGAAAAAATTCGTCAACAATCTTAATTTTGGTTTTGCCTATGACCTCATTTAGTACGTTAGCGCATCATATAACCATTTGTTACGACATCATATAAGCATTTTCTTATATAATGTCATGCATAACATAAATAAGATTATCGAGTTACCGACGCCTCAATTAATTATATAATAAAATGTATGTTGGAAGGCCCAAACAGCAAAAATTTACAGTTGTAGTTACTATGATTGATGATTCTTGGGAACCAACATGTGAACTATGAAACATCATAAGATGTGAAAATCGACAACCAGGACAGTCAATTTTGACCAAACCAATATGAGCAGCTAAAGCAAATGCCGTTGCTAAAGTGTCTGTGAAGTAATCAAAAATCCAAACACGGTTCAAAAATGAAAATGAAAAGCAAAGATACGGGCGTTTAGACGGTATGCCAAAACAACAACTAGAGCGAGTCAAAAATGAAAATGAAGAGCATAGATACACGCGTTTTGAAGTAAAGCGGTGGCATGTCAAAAATGAAAATGAATAGCGAAGATACGCAGTTAGACGGCATGCGACACCGAGGATGTGAGCGAGTCAAAAATGAAATAAAAAGAAAAGACACACACGGTTAGAAAACATGCGAAACCAAACATGTGAGCGAGTCAATGAAAATCAACCTGGACAGCGAGAATCAAAACGTATCAAAACTGAAAATGATAGTGATGATGATTTGGTTTGGGATTTTGAGGTGGATAAGGTCATTAATTCCTACCGTATTTTAGTTAGAAAAAAAAAACAAAGGTTCGGCGATAGACAAAAGACAAGCCGAGGTAAAACAAACCAATCAAATTGAAAATGGTAGCGATGATCATTAGGTTTTGAATTTTGACATGAAAAAGGCCATCAATGCCTACTATACCTTTGAAAACCAAAAACCTGGACTAGATAAATCTCAATATGTCTTTCATAATCACAAAATACAAGCCGAGGCAGAAGAAGAAGCTTTCTTATTTCTAATTTAAGGTCCATTTGGATATCACGACATCTAGAAAAGGCTCAAATTGACCGCGTTTAGAAGACAAGAGACAGTGAGAATCCATGTATAGAAGCCTGCCGCATGCCGGGCCGCCGTGGCGAAGCCGCCGGCGTCCTGGCGGCTTATATATATACATATTTTTTATATATATATATTCTATATATATATATATATATATATATATATATATATATATATATATATATATATATATATATATATATATATATGTATATATATATATATATATATATACAAATAAGTTGTCTGTGTGTCGAGTGACGTCATGTTTGTGTGTCGACTGACGAAATTACAGACTGGGACATCGGGACACAAATGACGACCGGGATATAGGGAATATAAATGACGACCGGGACACTCAAAGAGAAAACGACCGGGACACAAGGAATGTTCGTTTAGCAATCACCATCAACAAAGCACCGGGATAAAAATGACGACTGGGACACAGAGAATATAAATGACGACCAGGGCACTCAAAGAAAAATTACAGACCGGAACACAAATGACGACCGGGACAAAAATGACGACCGGGACACAGGGAATATAAATGACGACCGCGATACTCAAAGAGAAATTACAGACTGGGACACCGGGACACAAATGACGACCAGGACACAGGGAAACAACAACAACGGGGACGCCGGGGGGCACAGGGGGATATATAAATGACGACGGGGACACAGGGAATGTTCGATTAGCAATTACCATCAACAAAGCTCAAGGGCAATCATTAGAATAATGAGGTATAGATCTGAAGACAGATTGTTTTTCCCATGGACAATTATATGTTGCATTTTCAAGAGTCGGTAAACCTGACAATCTATTTATATGCCAAGACAATGGGACAGCCAAGAATGTTGTATATTCGCAAGTTTTACATAGTTAAATATATATATATATATATATATATATATATATATATATATATATATATATATATATATATATATATATATATGTATATATATATATATATATATATATATATATATATATATATATATATATATATATATATATATATATATATATATATATATATATTCACAGGTGGGACACAGGGACACAACTACAATGGCGCGTAACGACTTACGCGCGCGGGGGGACTTGGGGGTGGTGCGAAGCGCCTCCACCAACTAGGTGTTGGGGTGACGCGAGCGCCACCCCAACAGCTAGTATATATATAAAAATAAGTTGTATGTGTGTTATGTCTGTCAAGTGACGTCATGTCGTCATGAAGTTAGTTGTCGTCATGTTTGTTATGACGATGACGTCATTAAAGGTATTTAAGAAATTCGTTCAAAGACAAATTTTTAATTGTAAGAAGATCGTGGACGGAAAAATATTTAATTGTAAAATGACTGAAGAACCTACAATGGCAACAGCCGAGGAAGCTGCTCAAAGAGTCTATGCCAAAAAACTTGCTGCTGATAGAGAAAGTAAGAAAAGAAAGCGTGCCGAGGAATCACAAGAACAGCAGGAAAACAGGCTTGCGGCTGATAGAGAAAGTAAGAACAGAAAGCGTGCCGAGGAATCACAAGAGCAACGTGAAAACAGGGTTGCGGCTTCAAGAGATAATGCCAGATTAGGAATGTGCAATTTCCGTCAACGAAGGCGTGTCGAGGAAATACCTGAGCAACGCGAAACCAGACTTGCTGCTAAAAGAGAAAGTGAAAAAAGAAGGCGTGCCGAGGAATCACAAGAGCAACGTGAAAACAGGCTTGCTTCAAGAGATAATGCCAAAAGAAAGCGTGCCGAGGAATCACAAGAGCAACGTGAAAACTATCGCATGGAATTCAGGTGCAGCCCAGTCGATGATTATAGTAGATGTGTTCAAATCGGGACTATGTTTAAAATTTGTCCCTACTGCAAGGCCTTGAAATTTAATGGTGAAACAATGGGAATGTGTTGCTCCTCAGGAAAAGTTAAACTTGCTCAACTGGCTGCACCCCCAGAGCCATTGAAGACTTTGCTTACTGGAGCTTCGTCAGAATCTATGCGTTTTTATCAGAAATCAGAAAATATAACTCATGTTTCCAAATGACGTCGTTTGGTGCCCAAATTGAAAATCCAGGTCAATTTATGCCTACTTTCAAAGTAAAAGGGCAAATTTATCATAGAGCAGGGTCCCTTCTACCATTCTCAGGCGAGAATCATAAATTTTTACAATTGTACTTCATCAGTGATAGAAATTCTGAATTGAATGCACGTTGCAAAAGTTCTCCCAACGTTGAAAGGACAATCGTTTCCCAATTGCAACATCTTTTCCACGAAAATATTAATTTTGTGCGTCTATTTAAAACAGCCATCGATTTGATGCCTACTGATACCCATAAAATTGTTATTTCCGCTGACAAAACGCCTCCTGGCCAACATGTGCGTAGATACAATGCTCCAACTATCGACGAAGTGGCAATCGTTATGGTCGGTGATCAGTTTTTACCTCGAGATATTATTCCTCATAAGCGAAACGCTCAGTTGGTAAGAATTGCTGAAACTCGTCGATGCTACGATGCCCTACAATATCCTATCATTTTTTGGGATGGAGCCGACGGCCATCACTTTAATATTAAATTGATAAATCGAGCCACTAACAAAGAAATGAATAAGAAATGCAGTGCAATGCATTATTATTCCTATAGACTAATGATTTGGCAGGATGAAGACAATTATATTTTAAAATGCCGTCAATTGTTTCACCAATATATCGTTGATATGTATGCTAAAATTGAATCAGAACGTTCGCTATTTATCCGTCTGAATCAGACCAAGCTCCGCTCTGAACAATACATTCATTTGCGAGATGCAGTTGTAAATGACGGTAATACCACAAATGTTGGAAGATTAACGATTTTACCTTCGTCATATGCTGGCAGTCCCCGTCATATGCATGAATATGCTCAAGATGCTATTGCGTATGTTCGTCCCTTATGGTCGTCCAGATTTATTTATTACATTTACATGTAATCAATCTTGGGACGAGATACAGCAGCTTTTACTTCAAGGACAATTGGCGGTTCATAGACATGACATTACGGCCCGTGTCTTCCGGCAAAAGTTGAAATCACTGATAAACTACATAGTAAAACTTGAAGTGTTTGGGTCAGTGCGATGCTGGATGTACTCAGTGGAATGGCAAAAACAAGGATTGCCACACGCACATATACTAATCTGGCTACATTATAAAACTACTTCTAATGAAATTGATGATGTGATTTCCGCTGAAATACCTGATGAAAATGTCGATAATGAGTTATATGATATTGTTGTGAAAAATATGATACATGGACCTTGCGGTGCACTGAACGAAAATTCACCATGCATGGCCAAAGGAAGGTGCACAAAGTAATATCCTCGACTTTTAGTATCCAACACAATTACTGGCAATGATGGTTATCCACAGTATTGAAGAAGATCTACTGAAGATGGCGGTAAAACAACAATAATAAAGAAGCGTAACAGTACCACCATCAAAGTATATAACCAGTGGGTTTTTCCATATTCCCCATTATTATCAAAAACATTTAATGCACACATAAACGTTGAATACTGTAACTCCGTAAAGGCAATCAAATACATATGTAGATACGTCAACAAAGGCAGTGACATGGCAGTTTTTGGCTTGCAGTCCGAAATCAAAGATATTGACGAAATCGTACAATTTCAGGCTGGAAGATACATAAGCAGTAATGAAGCTGTTTGGCGAATTTTTTCATTTCCGATACATGAACGTGGTCCAGCTGTTGTTCACTTAGCGGTACATTTACAGAATGGTCAACGTGTCTATTTTTCGGAATCCAACGTGCAACAAAGAGCCCTAAATCCACCGGATACAAAGTTAACTGCTTTCTTTTCGCTATGCAAAAATGATTCTTTTGCAAAAAAACTGCTGTATACTGAAGTGCCTTCGTATTACACGTGGAATACTAAAAATAAAGTATTTGAACCTCGAAAACAGGGTAAGTCAGTCGACGGCCAACCGACAATCTTCAAAGATACCACGATAGGAAGACTCTACACCGTTCATCCCAATCAACATGAATGCTTCTTTCTACGCCTGCTTTTGGTGAATGTACCTGGTACGACGTCCTTTGAGTATTTGAGAACTGTAAACGGTACTATACATGACACTTACCGTAGTCCATGCCAAGCTCTGAATTTATTGGAGAATGACCAACACTGGGATAACTGCATCAATGATGCGTGCGAAACGTCAACTCCAAGTCAAATTCGTGCATTGTTTGGAATCATACTAACAACTTGCTCTCCTTCAGCTCCTACAGAGTTATGGGAAAAATATAAATCGAAAATGTCCGAAGATATACTCCATCGAAAACGGTTAGAGACGTCAGATATGACTTTTGATTTTACATCAGAAATTTATTACTACACTTTAGTTATTATAGAAGATTTGTGCGTATGTATGGCAAACAAACCTCTTCACGATTTGGGAATGTATTCACCTAATCGTACCGCTGCTGTTTCGACATGTGAAGAATTGGATCGTGAACAAAGTTACAGTACGAGTGATCTATTGTCGTATGTACAAAATAACATTTCCAAGTTAACGTCGGAACAAAAAGACATTTATGATACGATAATGCATTGTGTCGATAACAACGTTGGAGAAATTTTCGTTTTGGATGCGCCAGGAGGTACTGGTAAAACCTTTGTGATAAAACTGATTCTGGCATCAATTCGATCAAAAAATGATATAGTGTTGGCAATTGCGTTATCCGGAATAGCCGCAACGTTGCTGCCTGGTGGAAGAACTGCTTATTCCGCTTTGAAATTGCCTCTGAATTTGCATTCTACAGAAACTCCCACGTGCAATATTTCCAAATCATCTGGGATGGGTAAAGCATTGCAGCAATGCAAACTTATTATTTGGGACGAGTGCACAATGGCACACAAAAAATCGCTCGAGGCTCTGGATCAATGTTTGAAAAGATTTGCGAGGGAAGTCGAAACCCTTTGGCAGCACATTAATATTGCTTGCGGGAGATTTCAGGCAAACATTACCTATAATACCTAGATCAACTCCTGCAGACGAAATGAACGCTTGCCTGAAAAATTCTAATTTATGGGCACACGTAAAGACATTAAATTTAACTACAAATATGCGTGTCCGATTGCAAAACGATGACTCTGGTCACACATTTTCAGATCAATTGCTGGCAATTGGAAACGGAAAGCTCCCAGTAGACTCAATTTCAGGACGTATACAACTACCTGCTGAATTCTGTAATTTAGTGACGTCCAAAAATGAATTGATTGAAAAAGTATTTCCGAATATTCTAAACAATTATAAAATAATAAATGGCTAAGTAAAAGAGCGATTCTTGCACCCAAAATATAGACGTCAACGAAATCAACAATATGGTTTTGACCAAGATTCGAGACCAGGCAGTCCTTTACAAGTCAGTCGACACAGTTTTGGGACCAAATGAGGCGGTTAATTATCCATCTGGATTTTGAAATTCCGTGGATCTTTCAGGGTTTCCACCACACGTGCTACAACTAAAAATAGGCGTACCAAAAATATTGTTACGTAACATAAACCCACCAAAGCTTTGCAATGGCACGTGACTTGCCGTAAAAAAAAAATGGAAAACGTAATAGAGGCCACAATCTTGACAGGGCCTTTTGAGGGTGAGGCTGTTCTTATTCCTCGTATTCCCATGATTCCAACGGATCTGCCTTTTCAATTTAAAAGATTTGCAATTCCCAATTCGATTAGCATTTGCAATCACCATCAACAAAGCTCAAGGTCAATCATTAGAAAAATGTGGTATAGATCTTAATACTGATTGTTTTTCCCATGGGCAATTGTACGTTGCATGTTTGAGGGTCGGTAAACCTGACAATCTATTTATATCGGATGTCCAGTGGCTTGGAACTCATTCCGCTGCATGAAGTAAGGAGAGGTTACGGGGCCACTGAAACGATTCAAAAGACTTCTGCCATTTATCGGTTTGGAACTTGCAGCCGTAAATCCTTTGGCCAAGAAGAGTACACATCAATTTGTCAGGACAACTTTTTCTTCTCCATAAATTGTCGAGCCAAAAAACTTTTGTTTTCAGTCAAATTGAAACTTAAATCCTCAAGTCATTGTACGAACTGAACTCCTATGCAGGAAAAAGGAGAAAAAATTGTGGCTTTCCCAAAACTGAGGCCCAACAAAGGGCTAGAAAAGGGTAAAAAAATTTTACCTTCTGTTTTGTACAGAATGGGTGGTCCTAGAAACTTGAAAGGGAAGTTTTCATTGTGGAATGAAAGTTTTAGTGCCCTTTTTAAGGGCCTAAAGGGATTGGAAAGAAACAAGCCTCCCCCATATACTCTTTTCTGCTACCCGGCCCTCCGCTTAACCCCTATGAGGTTGGATCAAAGTCTTGAGTTAGGCACTTCGTTCGGAAACTTTAGAAGGTCTATCGAATATGCCACCGGGGTTGACGTCACTAAGAACCCACGGAGCAATGACTCTAAATTATGTAAAGTTCCGTTATTCCAGATAGCTTTCCGTAGAAAAGAAGCAGCTTTTGGTCTTGGTTTTCTGATCATCTCCGAGCTCTTATTGGCCTGCTGTTGAACTCTCTCCTCCCATACTGTCTTCTCCAGCTTGATATCCAGTAAATATAGAATTTTCAACAAGTTCTATGTTTACTATAATAAATAATAAGTACTATTTATTAAAGCTGGATTTTTTTTTTACCAATTGTCTCCTTGTGTCTACTGCTGTTCATAACCGCCACCGCTAGTTGGTTTTACCATTGCTCTCTGGTGTGCAGATCAGTTCGGCCTATGGCCTTTGGAGCAGTTTTCTGCGTTTAAATTTTTTTCGCTTACGTTCTGATATGGTCAACTACCCTCCTGCCCTCCCCCGTTTTCCATGAAGCAATAGATTTGAATTCCTACCAGTTTTGAAGAGATTGACCATTCCTAAATATAAATTTCTTTCAGTGTTGGTGAGAAAATATTCTCCGAGTTTTTGAACGTGATGGCCTCAAGACCTAAAACGGTAGAGACGGGGAAGGAGCTTGAAAACCACGCCCAATTTCTCTTGCTCTATTTCAATCATCCTAATGATCATGTGAGAATGGTTGCTGATCGGTATCTATCAACGCTTGTGAGCAAGTAAGTGTGATTATCTTGATGTAGTTTTGTATTTTTTTTCATCTTTTTTTTGTAATTTGGCTAATGGCCAATTACATTTTTTCATGTATGGGTGATGGGTCTCCTGGAAAATAGAAACTGTTTGGGTCTTGGAATCAAAAGTCAAAGTAAGGAATATTAAGAACTAAAATAAGTAATACTAAAATAAGTAATTTTCGGTAATTAATTAAATTAACAAAATGAAAAATAGAACCATTCATGTAATCTGTACCGGAACCTGAATTAACTTCTTTACATGGTGTGAATATATTCTAAACAGCTGGTGTGATGTTTTTTCTATCATCTGTGAATCAATCCGTCTATTTTTTTCTGTAATATGATGTGCGTCAGTTTTCTGTTTCTCCATTATGCATTTCAGTCATCCAAGGGTAAAATTAAGTTTTGTCACGATATATCATTCTGAGAAATCCCGGCTCACGTTTGCCTTTAAGTCTACAAAATGCCTTTTCTTTACGATTTTTTGACAACTTCAAAATATATATATATATATAGATCGATATTTTATTTTAGTCCGCAAATAATGCAAAAACATGGCAGAGTACAAAGAGAAAAAAGAAAAGAAACAAGGAAAAGAACAGCACGAAAAATACTACTTCAAGGAACAACAATTAGATATTACACATTATCTACATTCATAGCTCGTAGATAACGTGCCACGGCAGGAAATCGTAAAGGTGCTCAAGTGCACATTTTCTAGCATTACTTTCCAGCTGTGCCTCAACTTCAGGGGTTCTGGAATTTAATATTTTTCCAAGGGAAATGCATTTCTCCCAAAGAGTCGAAAAGTATACGAGTCCGTATACAAGTCAAAAATTTCAAATACTTAAAAAAAAAACACACCTGACCTTTATTTTCTCTGTTTCTGTAAACCATTCCCATAAGGAGAGGGGCAGGTAAAGAACATGTGGCAAAACCACTGCTCTATATAGCCTCACCAAAATTTGCCGATTGTAAAAGTACTTCAGCTGGACGAGTTTGCCATAACTCACTCGCGGTTTTAGTAATAATACCAATTTATTATCCAAAAAACAGAGACAAAGTCAGTCGGTAGAACATTAAAAGCGTCGCTTGCGAGGGTGTGCTACTAGCAAAAAAAAGAAGAGAATAGAAGAAAGAAAACAAAATGAAAACAAAACAAAAAACAACAAGTATAATCTATAATAAGCAGAAGAGTGGAAACGTGACGAAAAAAACCTTAAATAAATAATTCATACACAATAAAAGCATATAATATCGGACCACGAAGTAAAAAAAAACAAAAACAAAAAAACAATGAACAATTGTTGTCAATTTAAAATCAACCAATCTCATTCTGTTTCGAAGGTATACTTACCAAGCACCCCCACGCGCAGTTCGAATTTAAATTGACTAACGGGTAATTCCTTTGTACTTGGGATAAGCTTATTCCACAGCTTAGCCCCTCTATAAATAACTGAAAAAGCAGTCCTACTTGAAACTTGGCGAGGAACCTCAATATCTCCACTTGTCGAAGTTCCTGTGACATTGAACGTTGGACCTTTACCGAAATTTTCCTGTAAAGCAGTCTGGAAGGCACCCATAACAATACTTATAATCAAAAATCTCTGTATAGAAATAACACAATCCAGCTGCAAGCATTACATCAATTATACTGTACATTGACCTGACCGAATCCCGGTTCGGTATTCCACAAAATGACCTAAGAGTATTATTCTGCTGTACATGTATTGGGCGAAGTATTGAGGGAAGGTACCAAGCTATACAGACGAATAGTACAGAATACACGGATACATCAGAGAAAAATGTAATAACCGTAAAACATATGAATGAAAAAAGTGTTTTAATTTACGGGTAGTTCCTAAATTCCGCGATCACATTTTGGTTATAGCTTTTACATAGTACTTTTGTGAAATTTTAGTCAATAATAGTCCCAGGGTACTTAACGGAACTTACCGCTTAACAATTCTCTTACCTACTCCAGTAGTCCAAGAATTTGGAGACCGTGAAAAAGATAACAAAACTTGACTTACTTGCATTTAAGTAAAGCCTATTTACCTTAAACCATAGACATGTCTCGGTCATTGCTTCATTAAATGTAGAGGTAAACAGTTCTTCAGTTGAGGTAACACACATCAATATCGCATTATCAGCAAATAAGGGTGTAGTGATCATGGACCCAGAAGGTGCAGGATCGACTAAATCACTAATTCTAGAAGTAGTTGCAACAGCATTTGGCAGATCATTAATAAAAAAAAGAAAAGAGTAGGACCTAATACAGAGCCCTGAAGGAAACCACATTTAACAAGACTTTTACATGAAGAAAATCCATTAAGGTGAACCGACTGCTCTCTATTTTGGAGGTAATCACGAAGCAAAGCCAAAGTAGCCCCTCTTAGTCCATAAAGTTCACAATTTCGTAATAGTATTTGGTGGTCAACTGTGTCAAATGCCTTAATCAAATCCAGAAACAATCCAGCTATTCTAAGATTACTATCAAGGGATCCATTAATTACCGAAGTTGTATATGATTTGTAGTGACATCTCTGTAGATCTACCCTTCCTGAAACCAAATTGAATTGGATTTAACAGTTTATGCAGTTCCAAATGAGCATATATTCTAGTGTTAACCTAGAACACGAGAAATAACAGGTAAGACCGAAATAGGTCAATAATTTTAAAGATCATTCTTAATACCCCTTTTAAAAATGGGAGTTATCACGCTGCTTTTAACACCAGAAGATTAAGTGAATCACTTACGACCGAGATACTTTTCATCCCAATAATAATTTTCTCTGCGTCATGAGATAAGGGTTTCATATACATAGAAATATCAATTGGAGTCTTCATAAAAAACTACAAAGGATGATCATCATCAGAAGGTACAATACGGGGAGACAAACTTACGCCAATATTAGAAAAATACTGAGAAAGAGCGTCACATACCTCATCTGGTTTATTCATTAGCAAGCCATTCTGCATTTCTGCTTCATAGGGGAAAATATAATTTTTTGACGATATCACGCTTTTAGTTATTTTCCATTTTTTGCAGGGTTACCACAAGGTTCAGTGAATGTATTTTCGAAGTTTTTTTTTTTACATTTCTCTGTAGTTTATTATGGGTATTTCCTAAAATTTCTTATGAATTCTTGAACAAATCGGTTAATTTTCATTATATAAGGAATTCTTATAAAGTTGATCCCTTGTATTAATGCAACGTAACAAGCTTGGCGACAGCCATGGTTTCTTGGGATTCTTTTTCCTTGATGGCGAACAAGGCATCATGCAAGTCTTTGCCATTGTCAAAATCAGCGTATCCTAAAATCTTTGAATCATATTTATGTCATCCATAAGATCGATCAAACTATTCCAATCGACTTTTACAATCTTCTGCTTTAACTTTTCAAGGTTACTCTTGCTAAACATGGGCATTGGACTCTTTGGAAGCATTGGTGCTGATGTTTGGGGAATACAAACCAGAAGGCTTGTTGAAATCCCAAAATGGTCTGATACATCTGTAATAATACCTCTTGTAGCTGAAAAATTAGAATTTGAAAAAATATTGTCAATAAGCTTCGATGAGGTGGTGACTCGTGTGCATATATTAATAGAAGGAATAAAGCATAGGACATACAAAGCTGCAAAAGAATCCATAGAAACACTCGTATCAAGCTCATGAAAGTCAATATTAAAATCCCTGAGCATCATAAATGAATGTGAACCAGTTGATAATTTCTCAAGCTGCTTATCGGGAAGATCCATAAAGATTTGTATGGAGCCAAGTGGCAGCCTATATAATATAATAACAAATACATCTTTAGGTTTCACCCTATGCCGAAGAATAAATTGTTCAAATAACATTTCCTAATATACTACTTGGTCATTTTTCACCAAAATCTCGATATCGCTTCGAATATATTCTCCGTTTCCTCCATGTTGTCTGAACTATCGATTCCTATTGTAAAATTTGTATCCTGGAATCTATAAGAGAGCTGAGTTGTGGGTCATTCAGCCAGGTTCCAGTAAGATTGATAACCTGACAGAGAGTTCGCATATTTCATTTAAAAAATTAAACGAAGAATTTATCCCCTGGCAATTAAGGTGGAAGACTTTGAGGCCTCTCGCTGCACAATACTCAGATTGAGTTCCATCTTTAAACAAATATTTTGAAATAAAAGATTTATATTGCCCTGCTATCCCAATGTTATAACCCCGATGTAGCTGTTCCGTAAATATACCTCCAGAATCTACGTTGAAAACTTCTAGATTTTTAAGACGGCTAATGCTCCAGGAATCACGATCATAATTATCCATTGTCATTAAATTCCGAAAGACCCTCTGTATATGGCTTCAATAATATTAAAAAACAACAAACAGACACCAAAAAGAAAAACAGAAATATTTCCACTTCAAAACACTAATAAGATTAAGAGCAGACGATGAAAATAATGCTTGTAACCCGTTCATCTATCAAGCTTCTAACGCAACGATTCTTAACTTAGTAATTCACACATTGCCCAACATCATAAGATCGCTCAAAAACTAACGTAACAAAACTTCAATAAGACTCAATCAACAAAAATACTCAATGGTATCAACAAACCCTTTGCATTGTAACAATGCACTTTAGTTACAGTGCTGTCTTTCTTGACACAAACAACAGCTGGCAGGGTAGGAAAGTACCGAGCATTGAGTGCCGTCATGTTTGGGGTGAGGGGACCCCCCCCACCCGAATGTTTTTGGCTATTCGGGAAAAAAATAAGTCGGTATGATTTTCTCGATGCCGCTAAAATCCGAGACCACGAAAATACTGACATGTCATCTACAGAAATTTCGAAATTGATCGGCTAGCGACTCCTGACGTGATTTTACAGATGGTGCCACAACTTTCCATTTGTCTAATTAAACAACACTAAAAAAGTGGCATGATATTACCGATATCTAAGTCTCGATTGGTAAATGCAGCGGTTTTACCGACTCTTGCAGTGATTTTACGTATTGTATTCGAAATGGACACCACGCTAAATATTGACAAAAAATGGTCGATAAAAATGACCAGCCAGTCGGTAAAATCTCCTGCTCCCCCCCCCAAACTTTGGATAGTAACAACACTGCCAGCATTCCACTGCTTTTTCCAATAAACATTTACGGGTACCCTGGAGTTCCTTGCATATTATGCGTGCACGAGGCGTAACATCATCGCCAATAAAAATATTCTTTTACACACTGAACTGTTTCCGTTTAAGTTTTTTCGCGTTACTCAAAATACAAATTCGAAATTGCGTATTGTCCACTTCAATTTTTACAAATTTTCTAGAGCACTGAACAATGCTAAAAGACGGCAAATTTTCCGTATCAAATGACGATTCGTGAACCAGCACATCCGAAATCAGAGACTCAGTATCTTTAATAGGTACTTCATTTAGACACTAAAATAATAAGTTGCACATTTTATTGCGATATTCTTCAACAAACGTTTGACTGACTACTGAATTCACTTCGTCGTTACATTTACTAATTATCTCCGATTGGACCACCACAATATTCTTCAGGACCAGAAGTTCTGATTTCACTGTTGCAAGTTCATTCTCAAGCACATTAGTTTTATTTTCTGTCAATATAAAACGATTGGTCACTGCACTTAAATCAGTTTTTATCTCCAAGACAATATGTTGGAGTGCCTCAATATTCGTATTTATGGACTGGACCGTTTCCAGAATGTTTATAATGTTCTCTGCATTTGACCTCTAGCAATCAGCGAGAACGCTACCATCGGAATTATTTGTAGAGTTCATCACGGAGTCTAATGATTCAGTTTCAATTTCATTACGTTTACCTCTGCCTTTCTTTCCCATTATAATTGAATAAAAATAAGACTAAGACTATTCGCCTATCTTTATATGAACTTGTTTTTTACCCACGCTATTTCACGGCGTGCAATTACATATGCCGTTAAAAGGGCACGTCTAACACCCAAATCAGGAACTTTCTTAATATCCAAGTTATCATTAGTTATCACTCAAGTAAATCATGAGCATAGCTTATTAGACTCATATCATAAAGATCAAGGCTTAACTTACCTGAAGTCTCTTTTGTAACTTTAAAAGTCAAAGTATTGAATAGTATTGGACTTAAAACAGAACCTTGTCGAAATCCTCAATCAAGTTTAACTGGCACACTAATTCTGTCAAGTCCAAGTATGAACATAGCGACTATATTCACACCATTCACACTAGCATCACACCAGCATCTAGCTGGGTCTCGAACATGGCAGACTGGATGACTGAACCAAATGCAACAGAAATATCAACACTTCATATATGTATACGGACAATCAAAGTGATTCAGTTTTGGCAAGAATATGGTTTAGAAGTGTGTGGCGAAAATTTAGCTGAGATGTTTTCGAAAACCAAACTGTCTGTGATCTATCATACTCTTCGATATAACTCCACAGAGAACCAATCTTTCTAAAACTTCGCTCAATGTACTTGCGACGGTAATCGGCCTATATCCACTAAATTCATTTGTGTTTTTCCCTTTTTGAGGATATTTGAAATGACCCCAGTACAGAACGAGTTAGGGATGGTAGCACTATCTACACACATCTGAAAAAGTAGTTGCTGATGCTGCGGGGAACCATTGTGCAGATAAATACCCCCAACATCCTCAAGACCGGGAGCCTTGTTACCCTTGAAACAGTTAACAGCCCCCATAACATCACTCTTAGAAACCACAAAATATTTTCGATTTTTCAAAAGTGAATCAAGACGCAATTTTAGCGATTCGTCATATTCATTTTGCAAAGGAACATTTTTTAACCCGAAAACCTTCAAATAATATTTTAACCACTGTTCCTTGGGTATAGTGGCACAAGGTTTCGGCTGCACTTAACTACTTTTCAACTTTTTCCATATATTTTGCGGGTCACGGATCGTCTCTTCCGAAGTTGTTTCTGTTTTTTTTTTTTTCACTTTCATCTCGTCCAAAAATCCTATATATTCTCTTTTTGTTTTCCGAAAGAGATTAAACACCATGCCAGATCTAGGCTTACTGGATTCACACGACACGGAATACCACATCTTCGATCTTCTCTTAGCTTGACTTACATACGGATGGTCACTCCATCCTCTGTCTCCCTTTCTTAATAACTGTACTAGGAACCGAGGCAGGCTCAGCAACTTTTAGTGCGTGAGTTATTTCAGCACAGTTTGTAAGTCCACCACTAGGATGGTCCCTGGCACAGAAGCGCTTAGCCTCATGGATGGTTACAAGAATTCTGGGACGCAAACAATATTGCACGCAAGGCAAAAGTTCCTGGTGTTATCCAATTTAGCAGCGTTATGGCCTTATACATTGTGGCAAAATATAGGCAGTTTACTCATTTTCTGTACTGAGAATAAGCCTTCTGCTTTGCTCGCCGGACCGCGGGCACTTAGTAAAGCTTGGGTGAATATTATTAGGCTCAGTGCACAAAGCGCACTTCACTGTTTGAGAACGGCAAGAAGTTTTTCGACTGTTTGGAAGAATAGGAAGATAAGTCTGCAAACCAAGATTAGAATATTAGGAGATATTATGATGAAAGTGGTCAAATATTTCTCTAAAGCATGGGCGCTCCGAAAAGCGGATGAAGATTTGCTGGATATTTTCAGAGAAATTGTCTACGGATTGTTCTGGGTACCTGGCTGACTGACCAAATTTCAAACAGTAGTCTGTTCGAAAAATGTGTCTCAATCCCGCATTCTAGGACTATAATGAGAGAAAGGTTGAGATGGCTAGGGCACGTTCTGTGGATGAAGAATGGCATATTGCCGAAGATTGTTCTTTTCGGCCAACCGTCTAGGAAGAAGAAAGTAGGTCGTCCTTGTCTGGGGTGGGAGGATGCCATAAAGAAAGATTTAAAGGACATGGGAACTTCCTGGGAAGGTGTAAAAAGGGAGACTTTGAATAGATTAGGATAGAGGATGAACATGCATAGCTGCGTTGGCCTCAGGCGGCTTGGTGCTGCGATGAGTTGTTAGTGTAGTAGTAGGAGCTGTCAGACCTTTTTTTTCCACATAATTTACTCATCTATGCCTGCCTGATTTTAAATTATGTTCCACTTTCCTTTCTTTTTTCTTACTTTCGGTGTGACGTAAATTTTATAGTTTCATTTTAACTACCCGACGAGTTATAGTTACATTTCTCTTGATATTGGTTCAATATAAGTCCATCTGATCTTAAAAAATTACTCTACTTAAAATTCCCCTTCTACCTATATAAAGTCCCCTTCCCCCTCTTTGCAAAAACTAGTCTTGTGCTGTCCAGGTAGCGTGAAATGTTGCAGCAACATTTTGTCCGCTTCGCCAACAAAAAGTGTAGCAGGAGCAATACTTTGATCAGAAATCCGAGGAAGGGATTTAATAATATTTTATTAACTTTGCAGCCAGCTTAACCTTAAGTGTATATATGTACTGTGCCCTTAGATGTATGGAAAACAAATAGAAATTTGGACAAATTGGCGCTTGTATCGAAACTTTTGTTTTGATTTTATTTCTTCGATGTCGATTACTTTCCGTACTAATTAAAAAAAAAAACTTCCACAAAATAAAGTTTTTCAAAGAAAAGTAAAGAACACCATTAAATAAAAAAAAAACAGAAATTAAGTCAAATAACCGTATAGGCGCAAAGCTACCAACAATCATCATCAATAAATTAAAATAAAAAAAATAAAAATAAAAAATAAATAAATGAACAGAAATTACAGTAAATGATTGAGTCAAACTCAAGACGAGCAGAAATTAGCATTAGTAGGGTTGACAACCCACATGCCTTCTCGAGACCAGAACATAATCTGCACTGTACTGAAAAAAAAAACGTGGATTGTCAGTTTAATATACATATACTGATATTTATTCATTAAGGTCTTATTGATTTTTATTTATTTAAGTTAACAAGGTTAACATTAACCTTGTTAATGTTTAACATAAACATTAACAAGGTTAACATCTTAACATTTAAGATGTATTTGTTTTCAGTAAAGCGCAAATTTTGTTCTGGTCTGAGAGAAATGTATTCTTACTTATGCTTCCCTCTTAATAGTTGACATAAAACCAAATGTTTTGCGCCTTCAAATGCATCGAAAGCAAATAATAAGTTAACAATATGCCAACTCCTTATCAGAAAGCATAATATTCAACAAAGCTCCAAATGCATAATAGCCAAAAGTTACATACAAATCCCTCTCTTGTCACCAAATTTTTCTCATATGGCCAGCTCATCAAGGATTATTAATCAACGTTGGAAAAAAAAATCTGTATATTTTGATTCAAAAGCAGATCTCCTTGCAACTACACAACTTCCTAATATCATTGCTTACAATAGGCCAGGCCAGGTAATCGTTGCATATATTAAATAATTTTCTATATAAGTCCAATTTCGATTTGCGAATGGTGCCTGCTTGCCTCCGTAAAAACCGTGGAGGTTAGACCCTTACCATTTGCCAGAAATGAGCTGGAATTAGTGAACTAGGAAAATAGAAAAGAAAAAACCTGACAGACCAAAATATTGCTTCTACGACATAGTGAAAGGAATGATGTTTATAGTTTTAAGCCCCCCCCCCCGTTTAGATGTGCGAAAATGTTCTGTGAGAACTAGGCAAGACATGCTTCAGATACCATGAAATATTTTGATTTTCAAAATGCCAAGCATTTGTTGGAAAACCTCCCCTCCCCCTAGAAAAATGAAATGAATAATGTTTATTTTTCTAAGGTTTCCTCAAGTTTTGTGGAATGGCAACGTGTTAAGAACCATGCTAGACATACTTCAGATGTTATCGAAAACTTTGGATTTGGATCCCAACGAAGGGCCTACAAAGATTCAAGTCCCTGGCATGCGGAAATCAATATTATTGCCTGACACATTGGATGGTAGAGAGGTAGAGAGTCTTCGGATACTTTTGACTTGTAAACATTGCTTTTAAGATAGATTAATGAATGAATATTAACCCATGCCCTTAGTTTAGAAAAACGAATCGTCTTTTAAGAACAGAGAACCTTTGAATCGATCGGGACGAAGCAGGAGCGTGTGCTGCTGTGTCGGCATCAGGCGGCTTGGTGCTGCAGTGAGTTGTTAACAGTAGCAGTTTCTGCTATTAAAAAGTTTGACTGATTATTTTTAAATGTATGGTCGTTTCAGGTTTCAACAATGCTACTTATATATTTTTTTGAAAAGTTTTGTTAATGGTTTCAAAAGTTAATTACTATAAATACTCTGAATTTTGTGTCAGTTCATTTTCGTTCCATTTTCTAGATTTTTTGTTTTAATAACCCAAGTTCACTATGGTAAAAGGAACCAGCGATGGTAGTTTAGAAAATTTTTTGTGGATTCTTTTGTTGTATCACGGTCCTGAGGGAACAATTTTTTTTTCACACCTAAGTGTTTAATTTGTGAAAGTTCACGTTATTATCTGGCCTTGATTCAGCTCCAGATTGGTGCTTTTTTCAGGAAAAATGAGCTACGAGCTATTGTTTTTAGATAGATTACTCAGAATGATTTTACCAAACATAACAAGAGGGACTACTTTTTCATAATTCGGCGGTAAAAACGAGTCCAAGCCAGAAATTCCATAATTAAGGAAATATTGCTTCTGGGGAGACAAATAATCCCGCCTCTTTCAAGGCTTATTGGTTCTACTCTGCGAATTTTTAAGCATTAATTCAGTGAAACGAACCAAAGGCTAACAGCTCCATATAATTAATTCTTCTTTTTAAAATTTTAAGCAAGAAAAAAGAATAATATCTTTATAAGTCACAATATTTTTACAAGTTAGTCGCTATGTTTCTCTTTGCGTCTCTGTTATATGAATAATAGTGTACCTGTGTTCCCTATAAGCGGATAAATTTGTTACTGAATGGTAATCCACTGAAAATACTTTTAAATTTAACACCTAGTAAAATTTAACCGTTTCAAGGTTAAAAAAACATCCTTCTTTTTTGAGACGTATCTCTGGATCTTAAAGACAACAAAATAATGGTGGCATATTTCATCAATGATTGGATTCTCAGTTTTTCCGAATATTTTTTAAATATATATGGTTGCGTAAGTATGAATTCAAACAAACAGATTTCATTTTTGCTATCAAATTTGCTATCCTAACTTCGCCGTAGCGTCTACTCTTCGTACGATAAATCATTCAGTAGGCAATACAAACTGTTTGGTTTTTAGTATATAAGTGAGGGGAGCTGGTATGTTTTAAACACAGCGAGATTGACTTTTGAAATGTTTCATTGCCATCTGCCGATAAGATAAGAAAAATTATATCGGGTATCAGGTATTGAATAACATACAAAGTTTTTTTGGTGTAAAAAAATAAACAAAAAATAAAAATATAAAATTAATTTGCTAATAGCTGCTGCGGTAGCTTCGGTTCTGTTAATGAGCATTTTTCTTCTACCTTGTTAAGGATTCTTTTGGTGGGATCATACCTCAATCTACTGCATTATACTTTATTTATCGAACACAAGCTCAAGATGGAGATTAACAATCGTTCTATAGCATGTTCTAAGCAAGCTATAGCTGCTCTCTCTCTCTCTCTCTCTCTCTCTCTCTCTCTCTCTCTCTCTCTCTCTCTCTCTCTCTCTCTCTCTCTCTCTCTCTCTTTCTCTCTCTCTCTTCCTTTCTCTCCTTCTCTGTCATTTTCTGTCTGTTTTTTTCTCTCTCTCTATCTCCCTCTCCCTTCTTTTGCTTATTTTGTCGTTTAGATAGGAAAGCATTGTTTATAGAGTTTTTTCGTTCCTGCAAGCAAAGATAAGTGAAAAACCGTGTTGAATATACTTAAATATCATTTTAGTTAAGACGAAAAAAGATAACATCTGCACTTCACACGGCCAATGAGATTGATCCTATTAGCAATCTCCTGAATAATTTTATAAGCCTCACTGAACATTGATATATTCATTTTTCAAGATTTAACCTGCATCTTCTTTCCTTTCAGAATATTGTTCATGATTACGCCGATCGTATCAAAGGCATTCTGAAGGTAGCCTTAAGATGGGCACCGAACACGACTCGTTCACATCTTCAACAGTATTGGCTCGAGAGTGGCAATTCCACTTCTGTCTATGACCACTGTGGTCTCTCTATTATTATAGAAGCCATCCAAGAATACAAAAACTCCTATGATTCAGCGATTCCTGTGAGTATCTTATGTTCTTAAACAGAGGAGCAGGGAAAGAAAACGAAAAAAAACTTAAAAACTTAAAACGAAAAAAAATTCCCATTGGTATAATAAAATCAAACTAAAATAAAAGTAAAATAATTAGTTGCTCCTGTTAATTTATACAGAGGAAGAAGAATAATTACAAAGTACTTCTATATAGTAGTTTTGTGGCAAGATGACTGGAGAAAATTCGGAAGCCACATAGGGATAACAGTCGCAATAAAAAATATTTTATTTTCTTCTTTGCCCTCTCCCCCCATCAAATAAAAATTGCTTAAAAATATAATATAGTGTATTCCATCATCATTCCATCATTCAATTTTATCGCGCCCTCCTTTCTTAAAATAAAAATTGCAGACACAATATACTTTAATATGCCATTATCATGGGTCAATGATCAATCTTCAATAATTCTTTCTTAGATTTTAGCTGAGATTTCGCGGATGAATCAAATAGGGTTTTATAATTCGACTTATATTTGTTTGAAATCAATGCTGTTTTATAACTAGCTAAAAATCTAGATTTTTCAGACCTAACAAAAAGAACTTGGTATGTTCTAGAAGACCTTAGAGCTTAAAAAGATGGCAGAATCAACCAACATTTGTCATAAAAATAATTACTATGATTTTGTATTTGAAAATGCCATGTCGAAATATTAACTTCTCTTAAATTTTTAAATCTGACAAATTTAAACAAATAAACATCGTATCAGTAAGAAAAGAAAATATCGTTATTAGCTATTATTAAAGTGTAGATAACGTTGCCCATATCTTATTTAGAAGCATCACCACAATTACCAGGTCTTAGAAATGATTGCTAAACCGAATATCAGAACTAGCTAAGCGTTGGCGTTGCCTAACTTTCATTATGAATTAGCCTTAAGTAATTCAGCTGATAATGTGAAAGATAAATTAAAGTATAACACTTAAAATCAAGCAGTTAAAAAATGCGTAAAAGGAGAAGCCGCTCTTTTATTGGCACATATCTGATACATGGCTGCTTATGTAGAATGGAGATAAACCTCTTGGATTTTTTTTAACTGAATCTTGTGCTTCTACTTCTAATGTACAAAGCACATTTGTTATGTTCTATTCGATTTTGTAATTTCATTTGTGGTTCGTAGTTCAGGATGGACAATTTTATGGAAGAAAAAAAAACGCAGCTCGTTTAGCGTGGAACTTTCGCATATTCTGGTAATTGTTTGAGCTCTAGAAGCTTCTGTAAATTATTTGCTTTTGAAAACTATCTTCAAAAAGGATGAAAATAATACAATTGTTTTAAATTTTCATAAAAAAGAATGAAAATATTTGAAAATAAAAATTAGATTGAATGACAATCTACTAAGTGTTTAGTGTTAAAAAATAACTATCTAAATCAATAACTTACAACTCGTTGCTACGAAGCAGTGTTGCCACCCTGGCCTGGAAAAATTCACTAAATCTGAGAGGGAAAATTTACTAAATCGTATCTGTTTGCACGCGCACCTTCAAGTATCGATCTATGCTATAGGATGATAATCAATAGGATTTTCGCATTCTTTTTCCCTTTTCTTCTTTTTTTCTTTTTTCCTTTTTTCTCTGTCTATTTCTATTTTCTTTCATTTTCATGCAAATAAACCTACTGCTGTCCCTTGTCACTCTAATTTTTTATTATTATTATTATTATTATTATTATTATATAATTAAGACTACAGGTATCGCTGCATAGGCTGACAACATCGATTCGTTGGAGTTACGGGGAGCGGAATATTTCTTTTCCTTAAAAACCGTGGAGCTACCTCTGATTGGTTGAGGGTATGCGTGGGCTTGCACAATAGAGAAGCAAACTCCACCATGAAGGGTCTCTTTTTATGACTCCTTCATAAGTCTGTTACTGGACTGTTTTCGTTTGATTAGGATCGGTCACGAAATTCAGAGAAGGAGAAACAACAACCTGCTTCTGATTTTTACCAGTCGATAAACTACTTTCCTGTTTGTTCATAACACTTTTTGCTGATTTGGCTGAGTCGGACAGCAGTTGTCCGTTTGCGCCTGCAAGAAGTGAATTCAAAAGGGCAACAGTTGTCTCACCACTCTTACAGTATTTTGTTGGAAGAAAAGATTCTACCAGAAACGGATAGTATTCTACCGGAAAGATTCTACCGCCTAGTAGGCCTTGTCTGTACTTGACGCCTTTTTGTTGCCATCTCCTTACGGGATGCTGTCCTGGTACTGATGAAGCACTCAAGAACCTTAAATGCATCGATCCTTCTGTTGCTATGTGTAACTCAGTAAATTTCACAGTGATTTACTATCTGAGTAGACTGCAGTTTATTGCTATTGATAGTTTTTGCTGCCTGACAAACAAGAAACTGCCGCCAAGACAAAATTTGTCTCCACTTTGAGATTCTTGACACTAACTGCGGCGGTATGGGCCAAGTCACTACTCCATTTGAAATTTCTCACAGCATCAGCTTCCGTCATTAGCCTGTTCCAAACGTTATCTTCATGATTGACGAAACTGAGAACTGCCGTTATTACTCAGGAGACGAATGGGGAGAAAGCACAGCTGCTAGAAAAATTCGAAAAGATGGCCAAACATCGGTTTCCCCCTGTATTATCTTTCATCAAGCGACGATTTTTCCAGAATCAGGTTCAAAAATGTCATTAAGTCTATTTTCCACAAAGTCAGTCCTATACTCTAATTCTGACCATTGTACATCAAGAATGTCTCTTTTCCCTCTATTTTCCTATCAGCGCTCTCCAACCAATTTGGAAATCGAACAATGAGTGGTACCAGTGTTTTGACTGAACCACTCAAAGTAACGGCAGGATCGATGCACTCGAGGTTCTTGAGTGCTTGTCTTCGCTGTCGAACCTCTTGTTGATCTGCCTGCAGGGTTCTACGCAATATGACCTGCAATTTTTTCGGAATTCTGCAAGCTTCAACAGAAAACGGCTGTAACAAATGACACCCAGTGTTTGGCCTGAGTTTCAATTCGCTCGGAGGAAAAGCTATACTCTGGAGTGTCTGATCCTCCAGAGAGAGTTCAAAACCTCCTCATGTGCAGACCTTTCTATCACACTGGGCTTCATAAAGCATTTGAATAGCGAGGTAAATGTAGTTCTGGTCCTAAGAATACTTTGAACGTGAACTGCTCTGCTCTGAAATTCCAGGTTGAGCTCATGGATCTTCTTCAGCGTGAAAGACAGAAAACAAAGATATGCTTTATAGAAGGGATTGTTCATGAAACGGCAAATCGGCCATGACTTCTCCCAACAAGCCCTATCAGTGTCAGCGTTGTTAGAATGATCACCCTGGATCAGAACTAAGGTACTCCACTGATCTAAAATCCTGTAAACCAGTGCTTTAAGAGACAGCCATCGTGTTACACTGATGTACAGCATCCTGTGTTTGACAATATTTGTAAACTCTTGAAACTGTTTATACTCTTTAACCGGTTTTGGACTAAAACTAATGTAGTTCACATAGGTCTCTAATAAAGTATTCCACGCTTTCATGTTAGAGTTTTGAAGCGTGACAAGAGCACAGAGCCAAGGAGTGACTAGAACAGGCTCAGGTAAACAGGTGAGGCACCTGTTCTTTGTGTATATAATAATTGTTTCTAATAAAAAAAAAATTGGCAACAAGTTAAAAACTTATTATTTATTGTAAATAATTTCTTTTTCTTCTTAAAATTGCATGCCTTGCACGAGCCATATAACAGTAGCATTGGAAACTCGAGGTAGGATTGTCGAACCTTTTAAGTCATTTTTAAGGGTCAAGCACTCCTTGGAGTTATTTATTCCTGGGTGTAATCGCAATCAGCGGGCTCAATATGACTGGAAACTGCTTTCAGATTGCATAAACGATGTGTCATGATGACAGAAGACCTGAAAATAAGCGTGTTTTGTCAATTGGTACCAGGACTATAGGCTATCTTGATTCCCTATGTTTGAACCAATTTTCCATGCACGTCACAGCAACAGGCCTTGTGCATGTTTTACCTCCATTGGGAGGAAACAGTCATTAGAAAAAACAGTTAAAATTTGTCTGGGGGATTCAATAGTTTGTGGTTTCTGTCCACCCGTATGGAAAAACACAAAACACCTCATGGGTCACTTTTTTCTACCTCGTGAGGATTTACCACACCAGTAGGTGCTCTACATCCTTTTTTATTCAGTTTTTCACCACTTTTGAGCAAAAACTAACCATGCACCTTTGTGTTTTAACACATTTGTCATTGTATTAATATCTGCCATTAAAAATAAACTACTGATTGCAGAATTGGTTCCTCAATAAAAACTTAATTTGTTGGTTGTATCCGCAGTTCAGATTTTTAAAGCTTCATGCGCTATACTGATGTTGATGAAGAGGTGGAAGGGACTGAAACTGAAGCCATAGAAGGAAAAAATATTAATTCAGACAGAGAAACATGTTCAATTTCTGTTCAACAGAAAGAAACTTGGCACAAAAATCAATAAGTTTTTTTCTTATTGTTGGCAAATTTACTAAAAAAAAAACTTACTAAATTAAAAAAATATTCAAAAATTTATCAAATTTGACCTCGAATTGCTAAATTTACTAACTTGGGTCTGTTTTTACTAATTTTAGTAAATTTTTTACTAAGTTTAGCAACACAGCTACGAAGTTACCCTTTCTTTTGGTTACAGTACTCAAGTCCCAAATATTTTGGTGGACTGTTCTATTCCTAGCGTCAACACCAAACCCACAACCAGTTAAGACAACAAGTTATGGCTCCTGACTATAAAGTTACCCTTTCTTTTGGTTAAAATACTCTATGTCCAAATACTTTTTCTATTCCTCGCGTCAATACTGAACCCAGTAGAGTTTGAACCCCGACCCTCCTCTGATTTATGAATATTTTAGCAAAAAAAAAAAACGTTTTCAATTGTTTGAATGCACTTAAGTTTCTTTTAATAGTACCCAAATATTTAATCTAAAATGTAGCATATTGGTATTCTTCTTTGAAAGGTTAGATAAAACCTAAATGTATAGAATAGGCTATTTAGAATAGGGATTTTCTTCATCTTCTTCATTTGCAGGTGCCCTCTACTGAGAAACGAAGTTACCGAGTGAAGAATGACGTTTCTCGTTTCTTGGATGGAACAAATCAACGAAGTAGGTTCTCTGGTGAAGTGCATGGCGATGTAAATCGTCAGAAAATTGTGGCTGACTTATTAGTTGCCGTAAAATCCAGAAATGTTGTGGCTATGAAAGAAGCTTATTGGTTGGCTACTGCTTTGGCTATCAAACTGGACAAGATTGATAGACACTTACTAAAGATAATTGGTTCTGTACCAGTTGATTTTTTTGAAGAGGTTCCAATGAAGGTGGCAATTGACTGCTGGAATTGGATTTTGTCAGCCAGACAAGACTTGGAGTTCTTACTACTGGAAGAAATACTTTTGGCTTGGAAGGTGAGGTGAATTGATACCACAATTTAGCTTGTTCTGGAAAATTGGGCAAATAAAGTTCGAATTTGATGCCCAAAGTGTTGAAAAAAAAATCCGCCCAAAATATCTTGCCTGGTTTTCTTGATTCATACTAGTCCGAATTGGCTAATTTTTGTCAGTTTCCTTTAAACTGTGCTATTTTTTTTTTTTCAATTTTCACTCAATTAGGCAATTTATTTACTTAATTAAATATATTTAACTTCTACGAATTCCACTGAACCGAATTGGATCCACACTATCCTATTCAGACGCGCACCCGCGGGAGGGGGGTGTGTGTTGGGCTAAAAGGGCTATAGCCCCCCTCAATATAAAACTACATTCTGTTTCTAAATCTTGTATAATCTGCTTGGTTTTATCATTCATTCCTTATTCCTTACTCAAAACTGGCATTCGAAGAGCTAAAATAAACTTAAAGTAATGCCTTGAAATACCGTTTTTTCTAAGAAATTTTTTACGTTTTTCATAGGTTGCCACAGGGACCCCTGGTCAGCTCCTTACCCCCCGTAATTATTTTTTGAGTGCACCACTGATCTTATTTGGTAGATACCAGCCTTACCTGGCAATACTGTGTTGGCATATTATCATGACTGGGAAGGCTCAATGTCTATGAAAATATGCCTTGAAAATAAGGATCCATCTCCCAAAACTACAAGAAACTTGTTCAAAGCTACAATTTGAATCATAAAGAATGAAATGATGATAAAGATCCTCCAGAGCAATTGCTGGTGCATAAGGCATCGAATCGGCATTATAGTTGGTGTTTCTTTTATTAAAGAGATAGGTATCAGCTTGTCACACAACCTTATGGCAGCTGGAATTGAACCCCAGACTCCATGGTGTCAAGCAGAGTATCAATCAACTGTATTACCACGGGGTAATTTGAATAATAAAGACTGATTATTTGTCCATGCAAATTTTTTTTAACTCACTTGTTCCTCAAAATTTGTGCATAGCTTCTAAGATTACGCACCTGATCTTTCTCTGGCCGAGTTGAGTAACCTGCATCTTGCGTTGTCATTAGCTTTATGTACAGTATCTATTCATTCGATGACAAATGTGTGTTTGTTAACATAAAAAGAGGCATCAATTCCTATATGTTCCAGGGGATTGCTCAAGGAAAGAGGGGTCTCCTCTCTCCCCGATGGTGTCTCACTAACGTCGATCCTTAGGTACCCACTACTCTTAGATTCTGGACTATAAAGCATTAAAAACTGGATAGCGGCTGTGTTAATGCAGGGGAACAGGCTAGAATTATGATTTTCACAAGCAAACCAATAAAAATCTGACATTAAATTCAGACGACTTTACGATCTTATAATTGACTTTGGGATGAGAGATATGCTATAGAATCTCAGCTACAGGTTTACCCTGGGGTAAATGAGAACCCTCGCCGTTACTGCTTGGAACTGTCTTTCGTGGTTTTAGAATAAATGAAAATTGCAATCGGAAAAAATGAAATTTTCATTTTCCTAGGGATCTGAGGCAGTGGGATGCTACATGTCCCTGCAAAAAGACCTATCAACTGAAACCTCGATATGACGTCATATGTGCCATCAGCGATAGTGGAGCTTTATCCTTGTATTTTCTGGTGAACCTAAAGTTTAGTTTCCTTAGTCTCTGCATTGTGAAAAGATGAGATTTTTTTACTGCTCCTACTACTACTAACAACTCACTACAGCATCGAGCCTCTTGAGGCCAACCCAGCTAATCCTAGTGCCCAATGAAATTCCATAAATTAAACAGCGCACCCATGTGTAAAATGTTGAAGAACAATAGATTCTCTTAAGAAAAAATTAAAGGTTTGGCTTTTGTAACTTTATATTTTTGTTTTTTGGGTTTCAGGATATCAACAATGATTAGTTTCCCGTTTTATTACAAATGTAACTATCAACTTCCACTTTTCTAGCGTAATGCTTCTGGCAATTTGTCATTTTCCGCTCTACCTCCTAGCAATTAGATTGTACAAGGCTTGGTAAATTATAATCGTGATTTGAACAAAATTCGAGCTCTGATTTTTTAACCAGGTCAAAAACAAAAAACAAGAAGAAAGCTGTCAACTGTGAAAAATGTTTCTAGAAATAAGCAATCTTAGAAACTTCTAGTGGACGACAAATTTTCAGGTATTTTCACTAAATTAGATTTAAAAAAAAACAAGTTGTTTCAACTGAAAGGGAGGAGTAACATTAAAACTTACACGAACATAAATCACTTCACATATGAGGGGGTTTGCCCCCTCATCAATACCCCACTCTTTACGCTAACGTTTTTCTTAAGTACTTTCAAAAGAGCTCTTTATTCTAATTAAACGACCTTTGTGATTCAGAGTTCATTCTTAAAGAATTGGAAACAAATCTTAACTTTAGCTTTCAGTTGAAAAACTTTTTTCATTTAATTTCTACTCGTTTTTTAATTAATGCTGGGAAATTTGGCGCCCCCTTCATGGAAAATTCCCTTCCCCCATGAATAATTCTTCCATGGAAAGATTCCTCCAATGTAACCCCCTCTCCTCGTCTCCCCTCTATCAGAAAAAATCCCCCCTGAAAATGTCTGTATACTTCCCAATAACAAATGCTATATGTAAACAACGGGCAAAATTCATAACTTGTAACCCAATTCCCGGGGACTGTAGGGGATTAAGTCATCCTCAAAGACATAGTTATTAGATTTTTCGACTATGCTGAACAAAATGGCCATCTCAAAATGTTGGACGGGTGACTTTGGGAAGAATTGAGTGTGGGAGAGGGACTAATTGCCTTCCAATTTTTGATCACTTGAAAAGGACACTAGAACTGTTCCTTTCCGTTTGAGTGAGCCCGCTTGCGATATTCTAGGACCCCTGAGTCGATATGATTACCCGTGAAAAAAAACACGCATCCGTAATCTTTCTTCTGGCAAAAAATAGAAGATTCCATATTTTTGCAGATAGGAGCTTGAAACCTATACAGTATGGTCCTCTGATTGGTGAATTTTATGTTGTGATTTTCATTAAGATTCTCTGACTTTTAGGGTTGTTTACCCTTTTTTTCGAAGATATGGCAAATTTTCTTAGACTCTTAACTTTTTATTTGTAATACTAAATTTAATGAAACTTGTATATTCGAAATCAGCAAAAAAATCCGATTCTTTTGGTGTATCTATTTGTATTTCGATTACTATTGAACCAGTTCGCTCCATACTTACAGTTCGTTACCACGAATTGTTTGATACAGGCAAAAAGAAAATAAAAGTAAAAATGGGCCTTAGTTATGATTTGGCCCAGGTTACGTCGCAGCCTCCTACGCGTAAAGGAATAGTTGCAGCTTTATTAATAGTCGTTGGAAACATAGAAATATAGTACCATATGAGAAACTATCATTCTGTCGAAATCACTTTATTTATTTTCCTTATAAGCTGCTTCCTCAACTTTCGATTCAATGAGACTCAACCCAGTTACCAAAAAACTGACTTTTGGTTTATAATTCTTGATGTATTTGAAGATTAAATCCTTCTTTATGACCTCCTTCCAATCTATTCAGGGGCGAAGTTCTTTTCATTTTGACCCCAGATGAATGGCCAAAAAGCATAATATGTCATCTAAAACGTGGCCTAGCCAGCTTAAGTTTTCTTTCATTATATTCTGAGAAAGTAGCTCTAGAAAGAGCATTATAGCCCTTTCATATAAAACACGAGGTTAGAAAGTAGCCCTAGAAATTTCTTTCATATAAAACACGAGGTATTAATTTTTACTTTTTGCAGGCAACTGTTGAACGGAAGATGGGTCTCTTTTCCCTCGATGTACCTGAAGATAGTCCATTAGCTGCAGATGAAGACAGTATCCTCGAGCCAAAACCGCCTAATGTTGCTGCTCATGATCTTTGGATCCGTTTCTTTCTTGAAAGAATAGAAGTGGCAAAATACTCAAGTCAAGATCATATTGAACTCTTCGCCATGATGCTGCATGGCTGCTTACCGCTTGATATTGGTGAAAGACGGAATCATATAAGCAGGCATCCTGCTGCTTGTGGAGTTCGGTTTAGGTAAGTTAGGTAGCCTGGCTGTTTAAAACCAATATACATTAAGGTCAAGTTCTGATAGAAAGTGGAAAATTATGTCCAGCATGACGAACCGAGTGGCGTCATTATATGTTATCTAAATGGTATATTGTATTGAAAACGAAATTCTCGAAAATGTTCATCTAGAATTTATTTGAAAAGAAGTGAAATCTTTTGAATTCCTGTTCAAAAAAGAATACCAAGCTAGTGAACTAATTCACGTTTTTTATCAACAATAAATGCACAACAACAAATAACATGAAAATAAATAATTTATCTTCCAGTGGGCTCCATGGCCCGAAAAGGAAAACAAATAAGAAATAAATCAAATATTAAAAAAGAGAACTAGCAACCGAATGCTCTCATTTATGAAAATAAATCAGGGATGTGAACACTACTGCATTCTGCGGGGGGTACCGGGTTTGAGCCTTCCCCTCCTGGAAATTGTTTTGCGAGTCATAAAAAAGTAACAACAATGCATATGAACAAATTTGAAGTGCGTTCCATAAAGTTCTTTTTTTGTAAACAACCCCCCCCCCTCTCCTTCTCCTCGAAGAAAATTCTGAATGCGCTCTTGGATGTCAGACTCCATAGTTCTTATCCAGAAGAAATGTGGACCCAACTGAAGATATATGCCCAAATGAAGGCGTGTTTTTTTAATTGGAGGACACGAAACCCCTGCTACGGAAGTGTTGAATTTCGCTTTGTTTTGCATGTAGGAGATGGTCAGAAAAGTATATGAAACCTGAAAGAGCGGAGATAAAATGGATTCATTAGTTATTAATTTTACCATCATATATTTTTTTAATTATAGTTGAATTTTAATCATGATGTTGATATGACGATGGATGTATGAATACGTGGATAGATACATTTATTCAGGAGTAAAAACTACAATGACAAATTTTTTACGTGGCTAAATAGCCTAGGACAAAAAAAATCTACTTTTTAAAAACGTGGATAAATGTAATTTATATATATATATAGTTTATAGTACCTGAAGGGGAAAATACACGCAACAAAACACGATTTATTCCTGAAATTGCAATTACATTGTCTTTAACGCGGCTGAGATTACAGGTTAACAACGTTACCGAGGTGACAGTATAATTTTTTTTTTTTTTTTTTTTTTTTTTTTTTTTTTTTTTTTTTTTTTTTTTTTTTTTTTTTTTTTTTTTTTTTTTTTTGTCGAAGTTTATTAAATTTAACAGGACTCTTTCCTATAAAAGTCAGTTACAATAGGTAGGTAAAGACAGTACAAAATGAGAAAATGTAGGAGAGGGAATAAAAAAGGAGATGGATCTTAAAAAAAAAACAGAAAACAGAAAAATGCGTTGCAGAAAAGTGCACAAATAATAATAATAGAATTTTTAATTAAAAGACCTTAGGATTATAAAAAAAATACAAACCTTTAAAGAAAAAACTTGAATGGAAGACGCCCTTTCATCAGTAACAGTGAAAAAAAAACTACTGAATATTGAAATTGGATTGAAGTGAAATTGTTTAGCTGTTGACGGTAACAATATTGCACAATAGAATTTGTAGTAACATAAATATTCCAAAATAATCTGTCGTTGCCTGACCCAATGGGGTGAGCACCTGTTAAGAGACACGAACGTATGGTGACACAGAGGCTCCTGGCCATTCTTCTTATTTGGATAAGATAGGAAACAATATTCGTATTTTGGATTGTGTAGAATTAGTAGCAGTAGTAATAACATCAAATATGTCGATTGAACTTTTAATTATTAAAAAAACTAATTAATCAATAAACTATAACTCATTGTAATTTGTTACTAATTAAATACTTACTTCCTTAGACTTCGGTCTTCCGTGCCTACTGCCGCCCATAAGGTAGCAACAGCACATATCCATTATGAGCGCTGTTGGCCATAGATCCTCTTCGGGGATCTTTGGTCTTGATCAAAATATTTTTGTCCAACTGGTTTACTAACATTCACAAGAGAGTATATATTTTTTATCTTATGACCGGAGGATTAAGTTGAAACTTTCAAGATTTTTTTCCCATTTTAGGGGAGGGCGCATAATTCTGTGTTTAGGAGAACCGGGCAAAATATTTTTTTTCTCCAGTCCACTCAGAAGTGTATACAATACGATTTATTTTTAACGCTTGTCTTGTCCGGCAATCTTTTTGGCAAGCTAATAAAATATTAAACTTTCAGATTGCTACACTGTGGACTTAGTTTGCTGCAGATGGACGATCTCCTCCCAAAATCAGTAAATAAAAATGTTCTTCGTGAAAGGATTTATCAAACCTGTTTGGACTATTTCGCTGGCCCAGTGAAATGCCCCACGCAAAAGGAGCAGAAACTTTTAGAAGATACAATTTCACTTCTGAAATTCTGGCAAGCTATGCACTCAGACAAAAAACATGTCAAAGCTAGCGTTGCTGGTGGTGAGTTCATTAGTAATACCGGACAATTAATTTTTTTTTAGCCGTTGCTATATATCTGAAGGTGAAAGCAGCAAAAATTTCACTAGGGGGAGGGGACTTCAGTTCTGAAACTCTGACGAGCCATGCTTTCAAACATGGAACATGTCAAAGCTAGTACTGGAGAGGTAACTATTAGCGAAATAGTATATTTTTTCGTTTAGTTCATTACAGCTCTGTCTTTAGTGCGGTCAGAATTTAAGGGGATATGGGATGGAGTTTCTGGAACAGCATTTCGAGACCCCAAGTGTCCATTCAATGATTTCAATGAATATGATGCTAAGTTTCTTAGACCTATATTCTAGTATCATCTATGCTTTACAAGTGTCTCTTTGTTTATTCGATAGTCATTCCTAAATGGGGGGATCAATTAGGCTGCCAGGGGCGAATAAGTTTTTTGGAGGTTTAGGGAGAAGGGGGCCTCAGATATGTTTTTACAATTATTGATGCTATATATGGTCGGGTACTTGATATCATTGTCTGTGACTAGCGCAAGTTTGTTTTATACACGAGAAGGCCAAGAGGGGCTATTTTTGTTGAAGGGGGGGGGGTAACTTCTGAGCTTTCTTGTACTTGAACCATAATTTAATATCTATTTGCATAATTTGATTTTGTATTTGTTTGCATGATTACAACTTCTTTATTAATGATTTACAGTACAGTGGCTGAAATCGATTCTGCAATCCAGTGTTGTTTTCTCGTAATTTGATTTTAATCTTCAATTTCTGCAAGACACAATTCATAGTTTTGTGACATTAGTAGAATTCATGAGTCTAGTTATTTCTTGTAATAGAGTTAAAAGAGCCGATATTTCTATGTATTTGAGTGATATTCATGAAGAGTTTCGTCTTTTTGCAGTCACCATGATCTTGCACATTTAAACCTAGCCCAAAGTTTAGGTTGCTTGCATCGGATAAAATTGTTTTCTTTTCCAGTCCTTATAATGCACTATTACTCATTAATAGAATCATATCTCAGATGTCGTCCTATCATTCATTATTTTAAACCTCTAGATATTCTTAATTTGTTCAAATTTCAATATATATTTAAAAAAAGTAGGATAAATTTGGAAATCAATTTTTAACTAAACAATTCGCCATGTAAAATTTTGCAGTTTTGGCATTATGGGGTGCAAAATTTTTATGGCACTTGGTATTAACCAAGTGACATATAGCGATCGCAAATTCTGTCGGTCCCGGTTTTGCTACTTTAGGCACTTCCAGGTAAGCTAGGACGATGAAATTTGGCAGGCGTATCAGGGACCGGACCAGATTAAATTAGAAATAGTCGTTTTTCCGATTTGACCATCTGGGGGGAGTGGGGGGCCCGTTAATTCGGAAAAATAGAAAAAATGAAATATTTTTAACTTATGAACGGTTGATCAGATCTCATTGAAATTTGATTTTTGGAAAAATATCGTGTCTCAGAGCTGTTATTTTAGATCCCAACCGGATCAGGTGACATTGGGGAGGGGAGTTGGGAAGAGGAAACCTAAAATCTTGGAAAACACTTAGAGTGGAGGGATCGGGATGAAACTTGGTGGTAAAAATGAGCTCTAGTCCTAGATACATGATTGAAATAACTGAGACGGATCCGCTCTCTTTGGGGTAGTTGGGGGGGGGGGGGGGTTAATTCTGAAAAATTATAAAAAATGAGGTATTTTTAACTGACGAACGGGTGATCGGATCTCAATGAAATTTGATATTTAGAAGGATGTCGTGTCTCAGAGCTCTTATTTTAAATCCCGAACAGATCTGGTGACATCGAGGGGGGAGGGGAGGGGGAAACCTAAAACTTGGAAAACACTTAGATTGGAGGGATCGGGATGAAACTTGGTGGGAAAAATAAGCACAAGTCCTAGATACATGATTGACATAACCGGAAGGGATCCGTTCTCTTTGGGGTAGTTGGGGGGGGGATTAATAGAAAAAATGAGGTATTTTTAACTTACGAATGGGTGATCGGATCTCAATGAAATTTGATATTTAGAAGGAAATCGTGTCTCATAGCTCTTATTTTAAATCTTGACCAGATCTGGTGACATTGGGGGGGGGGGCGTTGGGAGGGGGAAACCTAAAACTTGGAAAACACTTAGAGTGGAGGGATCGGGATAAAACTTGGTGGGAAAAACAAGCACAAGTCTTTGATACATGATTGACATAACCAGAACGGATCCGATCTCTTTGGGGTAGTTGGGGGGGGGGGTTGATTCTGAGAAACTAGAAAAAATGAGTTATTTTTAAATTACGAACGGTGGTTGGATCACAATGAAATTTGATATTTAGAAGGATATCATGTCTCAGAGCTCTTATTTTAAATCCCGAACAGATTTGGTGACATAAGGAGTTGGGAGGGGGAAACCTAAAACTGGGAAAACACTTAGAGTGGAGGGATCGGGATGAAACTTGGTGGGAAAAATAAGCAGAAGTCCTAGATACATGATTGACATAACTGGAACGGATCCGCTCTCTTTGGGTTAGTTGGGGGAGGGGGGGGGGTTGATTCTGAAAAATTAGAAAAAATGAGGTTTTTTATCTTACGAACGGGTGATTGGATCTCAATGAAATTTGATATTTAGAAGGATATCGTGTCTCGAAGCTCTTATTTTAAGTCCCGACCGGATCTGGTAACTTTGGGGGGAGTTTGGGGTGGAGGGACCTAAAATCATGGAAAACGTTTAGATTGGAGGGATCGGGATGAAACTTAGTGGGAAAAATAAGCAGAAGTCTTAGATATGTGATTTACATAATTGTAAAGGATCTGCTCTATTGAGGGGGGGAGTTAATTCTGAAAAATTAGAAAAAATGACGTATTTTTAACTTACGAAGGAGTGATCGGATCTTCATGAAACTTATATTTAGAAGGACCTCGTGACTCAGATCTCTTATTTTAAATCTCAACTGGATCCAGCGTAATTGGGGGGGGGCAGTTGAGGGGAACTGGAAATCTTAGAAAACACTTAAAGCGGTGAGATAAGGATGAAACTGGATGGAAAGAATAAAAACCTGTCTAAGACACGTGACTGACATAATCGGACCGGATCTGCTCTCTTTGGTGGAGTTGGGGGGGGGGTTAATTTTGAAAATTGAGGTATTTGTAACTTACGAAAGGGGGACCAGATCTTAATGAATTAATTTGATATTTAGATAGTTCTTGCACTTTAAAGCTCTAATTTTAAATTCCGACCAGATCCTGTGACATTGGGGGGAGTTGGAGGGGAAACCGGAATTCTTGGAAAACGTGAAAAATGGGGTATTTTTATTTTACGAATTGGTGATCGGATCTTAATGAAATTCATGTCTCAGAGTTCTTATTTCAAATTCTGACCAGATCTTTTGACATTTGGGGGAGTTGGAGGGGGAAATCTTGGAAAACACTTGGAGTGGAGGAATCGGGATGACGCTTGGTGGATAGAATAAGCAAATGTCCTTGATACGTGATTAACGGATCCATACTAGATTCGCTCTCTTTAGGGGAGTTGGGGGGGAGGGGTTCAGTGATTTGGCGAGTTTGGTGCTTCTGGACGTGCTAGGACGATGAAAATTGGTAGGCTTGTCAGGGAGCTGCACAAATTGACTTGATAAAGTCTTTTTCCCAGATTCGACCATCTGGGGGGCTAAAGGGAGAGGAAAAATTAGAAAAAATTAGGTATTTATAACATACGAGTGGGTGATCGGATCTTAATGAATTTTGATATTTAGAAGGACATCGTGACTCAGAGCTCTTTTTTTTAATCCTGACCGGCATTAAGCCTCTTATTATCCTTTTAATTCAATCTATTGTTTCATAAAAAGTTGCTAGAGCTCATACCATATGATCTCTTGGCTCTTAGCTCTTCTTGTCTCGTCACAAGTGCCATATGAGCTCTTAGCTCTTGTTAAAAAGAAACACGTGTAAATTTATCAAAAAATAAGCTAAAAATTTATGGAAACAAAGAGCTGAAAAGGGTATAACTTTATTTTGAAGGTCTAGTTGTCTTTGGGATCAACAAATTGTTAATGGTTAAATTTTTATGGACAAAAAGGGGTTTTCAAATTTAATTGATTAATGTTGCTTAATTATTTTCACAATTCAACGAAACAACACTAACAAAAATGTGGTATTGCCCTAAAAACTTCATAATTTTGAATAACGCAAAAGAAAATTCTTAGGAAATTTGGGTGTGTTTTTAGGTTTTAGCTATGTTGAAGGCTTTTTTTTTTTTTTTTTTTTTTTTTTAGTTGGTTTTGAATAAAGCTAAGATGGTTTTATTTGATGGCAAAAACTGTTTCATTTTGAAAATCTCAGAGAATTATAGGTATGTTTTCAGGATTTCTAGGTTTAGCAATGTTTTTAGTTTTTAGTTATTCTGTTAGACAATTTTTTTAGGTTTTAGTTGGCTTTTAGATATGAATAAACCTAAGGTGGGTCCAGGGGAGCAAAAATTGTTCAATTTTTAAAAAATCTTAGGGAATTATAGCTATGTCTATAGTTTTTTTTTAGGTTTTTGTTATGTTTTTAGGGTTATTTTTTTATCTCTTTAGTTGATTAGATGATTAGATTGATTAGGTTGATTAGATTGATTGGTTTAGTTGATTTAGTTGACTAGGCTTCAGTTATGTTCTTAGGTTATTTTCTTGGGTTTGTAGTTATCAATAACCTAAGATGGGTCCAGATGGCAAAAACTGTTTTATCTTGAAAAATCCAACGGAATTTTAGCTATGTTTTAAGGTGTTTTAGGTTTTATTTGTGTTTTTAGGCTATTTTTTACGTTTTTAGTTGGTTTTTGGGTATGAATAAACCTAAATGAGTTCAAGGGGCAAAAATTGTTTTATTTTGATCTAGTTTGTGCTTTGGGGATTTTCAGATGTCGCTTTAGTATTATGATATTCAGTCTCCAACGAATTATGGATTGTAATATTCTTGTCGTCCATTTTTGCTCAGTTAATTTTAGGGTTGTTTAAGAACAATTATACTCCCTTCAGTGAACTGTGGTAGCACAAGATTTTCATTGAAATTTCAAATCCATTGCACAACAGACAAACGTGAATTAAAGAATGAATTTAAAAACTCAATCTTGACCGATTTTCAAAAAGAAAAGATATAAAAGGGGATCGGCTTACCAGTAGGAAACTGGAGAATAAGAGCAATCAAACGAATATATCACCTGTATTGAAACGAGGCTTCCTCGCCGTTAATATAGAGATAGTATTTAAACCAAAAAAAAAAATAAAAAGGAAAAAATGCTAAAATTAAAAAGGAAATATAAAGAAAAATTCAAACCAAAATGTATATTGACTTCTCCTTGTAGAACCCACGACTTGGTTTTACAGTCATTTTTGACAAATTCTCGAATTTTGTTAGCGAAATACAGTTTCTGTATTAAGGAATAAGGTTGACTGATTTGGTTGCCGTTCTAAGCCCAAAGAGTGTATTTGAATAAGTCATAACTTGGTAATTGTTTAGGTAGCCCTAGTTCAAAAGCTGCAAAAAAAAACAGTTTATAATTCAGAAGTGGTACAAAATGCCTTCATTTTTTTTAATTAACAACTATTTTATTGGCATTAAGGTCTCAAAGTTTAACTATGAAAAAAAAACTGATTTCAAAAATCAATGGGGCCTTGAATTTAAAAGACTTTAGAAACTATACAATAATTGAATGTAAGGAGAGTGAATATTAGAGATGAATTTCTTTCTCTTTCACAGAGGAAGTTTATTGGCTGTATAGCAATCGCATGTATTATAAAGAAGGTAAATCATCCAAAATTTATGTCACGGCAAAAGTAATCTACTTGTGACAGTGCTATATCTCCTCATGGCAAGGAAAAGACCCATAAGCATACAACAAACGTAGGAGAAGTAAAAATTGTGTCCCAAAATACGGTCAATGAATCTCTAAAACTGTAAACATGTCTGTGAAGTGGGCATAATTTTGGTGAAGTAGGCTCAGAACAACAAAAAAAGGTATATAATACAGATGACCAGCAGAGCAGTTTTCTGGCAACGATAAAGTTGATGCTTCTTCTCGCCTGTCTTCAGTTTCTTAAAAAAATAATTTCACATAAATAGTGCTTGTTAAAAGCAAGATGTTTCAGAACATTTCGATCTTTACAAGAGAAATTCAACAGAATTAAATATAACTTATGAAATGATTATAATAATGAAAGTAATAATAAATTTTGTTGTGATTAATAGTCAGTTTTAAACCTATGATTATAAGGTAAATTTCTTTTAATAAAAATGAATCGATAGTTTGAAGAAAATGATTACTCAGTGACCAGTACAACGGTGTCTTCAAACATCGATTACTATCATTATGAATAGCTTCAAAGCGCGACTAATACTTGATACGCTTTTTAACATTTCTTATCATCTGTATTGTATCTTTTGTATGTGGGTAAGGCAACACCACAAAGCCGGGGAAATACACACACTAATCAATTGCATGAGAATATATAAAGGAAAGGTACACCAGAATCAAAGACAGGTTAATGGAAATATGGTGTGAAATATCTTTTGTAGATTACCCCCAAGACCCAGTAGGAAAATTTTCGTCAAAAAAGGTGTCAGAAAATGGACACCACTTGAACCGCCATTGTTGATAACCCCAAACATGAAACTTAGAGCATCCGGCATGAAAAACGAGGAACATCACATTTTTGTTTCTTACTCCATTTTAATCACCATTGTTGAAAATCCTAAAGAGGAAACTTAGAGCACACGGCTTGAACAACAATTAGGCACTGAGACATCATAGAGAGTTGTTTAAGTCCTCGTTTAAAAGCTAATTTTTATATCTAACTGTTATTTTAACCTTACCTCATACTCTGAAAACTATAGACAAGATAATAAGTTATCTTTTGGGGTGCATTAAGGGCTCACAATGGGATTTGCCTCAGAAGCGATTATTGACTTTAGAAAGAGAATAAAAAAAAGGCGTCACGTGATGTACTCATTTTTTGTGTAACTATATTATATGAATGTATAATTGCCAACCAATTATAATGAGCATATAATATATATAAATTATATGAATACATTGATTTACCAACTTTTTAAACCATTGTTCATAGCCTTTCTGGTCGTCCTCAAACTCTTTTCTGCATTGAATCCCTTTATTATCCTATAGATCCATCTTTGAGTTCCTTTATTTTTTCTAATGATTTCCCAATTATTCTTTCTATTGAGTGTTTTTCTGTTTAATGCTTTGTTTATATATTCTTTGGTTGAGTTATTTTTCATGCTCTCTTTATTTCTTTTCAGAAAGTGAGAATACCCTAAACTTATCTTTTGGTGAAGCTAGGTTAACTCCAGTTAGTGACGTAACAAAAACCTCTGGTGGCTGGATAAACACCGTGAATCTACCAGGTGGTAGCACCATCTCCCGGAAAAATATTAGAACGAAAAAAGCTCTGGGATCTGAGGAGAAAGTTCGTGATTATACTCGAAAGAGGACTTTGATTTTATCTCTCCTGGTAAGAAATCCTCAGGCTATACTAATCTGATTTTTAATGTAAATTACCGTTCGTTACGTTTGTTTTAGCGAAGTGAAGGTCGCATTGACTTGGGTAAAATACGGTTCCTTTTACAATTATGAAGAAAATACGGTTGATTAATCAAATTAGCGATTTTTCTTGCAAGTGATATGAAGATCATATGGTTTAAGAAATTATGTAAGTATTTTTCAATTGACATTCAGAATCAGTAAGTTTCCAATCCTCGTAAGTGTGTGCACGATATGGATATTTTCTTTTTTATACCTGTCAGAAAGACTCTGCTGCATATAAGTAATTGTTAGTAATTATAGTAATTATAGTGAAAAACTCACAAGGAATGCATATTTACCTGTAATCCTCAAAAGCTTGGTTTGACTCTTCGCAGATCGTCTATTCCCATTTATTAAGTTTGTTGCGACGCAAAAATAATATCCCTGAAAAAGTATAATAGTGTCTAATTATTAAAGATAAAGGTAGGGATACCTCACACGGGGAGAGGGCATTGGCCCCCTAGATTTTGAAAAGTGTTCATTCTATTGTATCTTCGCAAAAATAAATTGAAAAAATCCTGGCCTTGTCACTACGTTTTTCTGATTTGGTGCCCCTAAACGAAGGTGCTTAAAGTAATGCAAGTCGTCGTATTAAGCGTGGCTGCACTGCATCAAATACTGTGAGCAATTCGTCTCCAATGTAATTTTTTTTCACCCTCATCATATAAAATGCATTACCATAGAACGTTTGACACCCTCTTTCATAACGTTCATGAGAAATTTTTTGCGAAAGTTTTAGACTTGAATTCAATGTTAGAACCCCCCCCCCCCCGGTCGCGAAAAACAAGATCTCACTAATTTCCCGAGTAATATTAGATACGTATCTGTAAGTGAATGCAAAAAACTTAATAAGTTTTTAAACGAGTCACGAATTTTTCACGAAAGCTTTAGGCTTAAATTCAATGATAGAACACCCCCAAACCTACATCTACATTCTTGGACCTAGCCCCTTTCTTTTTTCAATAGTCTAAAGTACCAAGGACAGTGATGTTGATATGGCAAGGATATGTTCTGGGGATGAAGGATGACAGATTACCAAAGGTAGTCCTTGTCACGTATCTACGACATTTCCTTATTCTACCCACCAAGTTTCATCCCGATTTCTCCACTCTAAGTATTTTCCAAGATTTCCGGTTTCCCCCTCCAACTCCCCCCAATATCAACAGATCTGGTCGGGATTTTTAATAAGAACTCTGAGACATCAATTTTAAACACCAAATTTCATTAAGATCTGGTCGCCCCATCTTAAGTTAAAAATACCTCAATTTTTCTAATTTTTTCAAATTAACACCCCCCCCCCAGCTCTCCCAAAGAGAACGGATCCATTCCAATTATGTCAATCACGTATCTATAACTTATGCTGATTCTTCCCATCAAGTTTCATCCCAATCTCTCCACTCTAAGAGTTTTCCAAGATTTCCGGTTTCCGATATTTCTATTTCCCCCCTCCAACCCCCTATGTCCCCGGATCGGATTCGATTTTAAAATGGAGTATCTGAGACATAAGATCCTTCTATATATCAAGTTTTTATTAAGAACCGATTACCCATTAGTAAGATAAAGATACCTCAATTTTCACGTTTTCCAAGAATTCCGGTTTCCTCCTCCAACTCCCCCCAATGTCACCGGATCTGGTCGGGATTTAAAATGAGAGCTCTTAAGCACACGCTCCTTCTAAATATAAAATTTCGTTAAGATCTGATCGCCTGTTCGTAAGTTACAAATACCTCATTTTTTCTAATTTTTTCCAAATTAACAACCCCCAGCTCCCCCAAAGAGAACGGATCCGTTCCGGTTACGTCAGTCACATATCTTGGACTTGTGCTTATTCTTCCCACCAAGTTTCATCCTGATCTCCCCGCTTTAATTATTTCCAAGATTTCCGGTCCCCCCTCCCCCCAATGACGCTGGATCCAGTCAGGATTTAAAATAAGAGATCTGAATTACGATGTCCTTCTAAATATGAAATTTCATTAAGATCCGATCCCTCCTTCATAAGTTAAAAATACCACATTTTTTCTAATTGTTCAGAATTACCCCCCCCCCCCACCCCAACTCCCCCAAATAGAGCGGATCTGTTCCGGTTATGTCAATCACGTATCTAAGACTTGTGCTTATTTTTACCACCAAGTTTCATGCCGATCCCTCCACTCTAAGCGTTTTCCTAGATTTTAGGCCCCCCAACTCCCCCCAATGTCACCAGATTCTGTCGGGATTTAAAATAAGAGCTATTAGACACGATATCCCTCTAAATATCAAATTTCATTGAGATCCGATCACCCGTTCGTAAGTTAAAAATACATTATTTTTTTCTAATTTTTCCGATTTAACCATCCCCTCATCCCCCCCCCCCAGATGGTCGAATCGGGAAAATGATTTTTCGGGAAACGAACGGGAAAAATCAATTTCTAATTTAATCTGATCTGGTTCCTGATACGCCTGCCAAATTTCATCGTCTTAGCTTACCTGGAAGTGCCTAAACTAGCAAAACCGGGACTGACAGACCAACCGACAGAATTTGCGATCGCTATATGTCACTTGGTAGATACCAAGTGCCATAAAAAATGTTTCAATTTTTCTTCGTGTAAATATGGCCTCAGTTTGTTGTTTTTAAAGTCAGAATTTATGCGGGGGGGGATTCTAGGAATCCATGGCTCGCAGTGGTCGAAAAAGTAAAATGTAAATCAGACCGAAGATTCAGGTGACACAAATGATTGTATTTTATAATAGATAACCCAAAGAGTATTGGTAACTTATAAGGGTGAACCCTGGTGCTAGTTTTGGCAAAAAAATCAACGCCATCTAGCGTTTAACGGCACTTGATATTTTCTCTAGCCTAATTGTTTTTTTGTTTTTTTTAGGGAATAAAATACATTTATTACTACTCTTACTTTCCAATTACACAAATTAAATTGATTATTCTTATTATTACAGTGGAAAAAAATGCCAAGTCGTGCCAAACGCTAGATGGCGTTGAGGGTTTTTGTCAACACTAATATCAGTTCTCACTCTTGTTAGTTATCCATGCTCTTTGAGATAACCTAAACAAGGCTAATTTTGGATTATTTTAATAGACTAATTACCCAGATCTCACCTCTCTCATACAGATCTCAAACCTCTCGTCTCACAGAGCCCTAAACTATTTTTGTCTAGCAATTGATAAACCGTCACATTTTAAAGGCTGTTGAAATTGAATTTTTCTCAACGTGGCACAATCCTCTTGGATCAGTTGAAAATCAGCTACCCGGTGAGCAGACAGTACTACAATGGAGACAATCACAGTATCCAATCAATGAAAAACACTGGAAAGAAATCATAAATTCCTCTTGGGATATAAGCCCATCGCTTACTGTATTCCTGCCATCAAGGTAAGTTCTATTTTACTACAGTTTAATCCAAAACTGAGTAATATCTGCATGCGCGAAAATGGGCACTCTGGAAAGTTTGGTCTGTGGGAGGGATGCTAAAACCCAAAGTTTTTGTTCTTGGTCGGCAAAAAGTAATGGTAAAGAATGTCAATCAATCAATCAATTTATTAATACTAAAAGAAAAACTATTACAAAAGTAAAGCGGTTACTAGGCCCAAGAAGCTTTGCTTGTAATGGACCACAGAGAATAAGAAAAAAACACTTTTATAAAATATATACAAAAAAAAAGCACTGGAACAAGACAAGGACATTGAACAGATAGGATATTTAACAGATAGAAGATTTAGAAGGAGATTTAACATATAGCTGAAAATGATTTTAAAAGAAGAGAATGTAGTATCAGACTTTCACAGTCTAAACTGGCTCTGCTGATACCAATTTATGGGCCTTCAGCCAGGAGGTTTGTGATGCTTGGGAGGGGGGGGAGGCTTGTGCTTACTTTATTTATAGTTTTGGTTCAATTCTGTATAAACTTGTATAATAAGAAACAGCTGGGGTCCACCTCGCTTTTGGTCCTTTAGTTATAGAAACTGAAAACCCTTTAAGGACTCGGGAACGTGTCCACTTTTTTAGTAGAATGTATATTGATGCCTCGTTTTTACATGGCTATATGCTTAATTTAAGGCTCATACCCCTGATGCCACATTTGTCATATCGCCGCGAGAGGCACATTTGTTAGCTTCACGGCCATTTTTATTAAAAATGACTATCTGAAAAATATGATCAGGTGTTATATAAGGCTGTGGGGGCACGTGGGGTGCTGTGAGGCAGCAGACTACCTTCTGGTTGGATTCAGCCCTTAAAGGTATTAAGATTGAGAAAGTACAGTCGAATAAGCGCTTTTCCAACTTTTGCAAACTCATGTTCTGTGCGATGACCCCTGAGAAAAGGTAGGACTGGAGGAGAATGGGTTCAAAATACTAAGCCCTTTAATTAGACAAATTGAAAATTCTTTTGTGATTATTTTCAACAAGGCGTAATGTAATAAAAAAAAAACAAGTTTTTTAAATGAAAGTAAGGAGCGACATTAAAACTTAAAACGAACAGGAATTACTCCGTATATGAAAGAGGTTTTTCCTTCTCAACGCCCCGCTCTTTACGCTAAAGTTTGACTCTTTCTCTTAACTCTACATTTTAAAACAGTAAAAATAAATTCCATTTTTTAGAGTTTTGGTTACTATTGAGCCGGGTCGCTCCTTACTACAGTTCGTTACCACGAACTGTTTGACTATGAAACTCATAACTTTTCTTCTTCGATATTTCCCGGAATACAACTAAAGTTGGGGGATTCGGAACGAGAATTGGTCCAAGGGGCTTGCTGTGGGTTCCTTAATCAAATAAATTGAAAATGCTTTTCAATTTAGAAGTTGAAGATTCCCGCAACTTCTGGAAGAAGATTCCAGGTGGTGTAACGTGTTGGTTTTTCTATCAAAATGAATCATTGAGCCCTCTGTTATATGGAGATATTTTGTCATTATTTTCAGACTGAGAAATATAGAAGTTGCAACGAAAGAGGTAGAGCGTTTAGTTCAGCTTCATCCTGACCACGTGGCCCACATTCCTGAAGCTCTTGACTTTCTTGTCACTGCCGATTCAATTATTAACGACATTCCAATGTTGTCATATATGCTTCATTGGGAGCGTGTGTCTCCTGTAAAAGCACTTTCTTATTTTTCAAGACAGTACCCGCAACACCCAATCACGGCACAGTATGCGGTACGATGTTTGAATAGTTATCCTCCAGATGCTGTCTTATTTTACATTCCCCAGCTGGTGCAGGCAATTCGTTATGATACGGTAGGTTTATTCTTGTTAAATTTTTCATAATTGTCTATATTATGTATTTATTTTCGTTTATACTAGTAAACTAATAAATAATGAAACAAAATGAATCCATGAAATGTTTGAAGGAACAAAATGAGGAAACAATTTCTGAGACCAGATTGGTCGAAGATAAATATAGAGTTCTAATGCGCTAGAATTGCATACTCTGGCACTGAGACCAAGTGTTAAATCAAGAAAATCTAGTGAAGAAAAAAGAAGGATAAACACAGCCAGTGAGATAAGAGAAAACAATGCAAATGTTTGGGTTGATATCTTCGTTCAATCTTCCTCAGTGCAGAACTAAGAATCAAAACACAGATAAAGCCCACAGGACGCTATGAAAATAACCACCTTAAAAAAGGAACACTAAAACAAAAGTGACTCTTTCTTCAGTAACGCTAGATAAAAGCAACTGAATTAAAAAAAAAAGATATTGAATCAGTTTTCGGTCAGAATTTCGGTTCGCAATTTGACAAAAAAATTTTACAATTCTTAGTAATAGTTTTAGTGTAGAATTTTGGATGGATAGGGGAGGGAATGCTATTCGAATAAATTAATTGAAATCCTACATAATTCTTGGCCTTCTATTTGACTGAATCTATCATGGCCCCCAACCTGTTACAAGCTTGAATAAAGACAAAAATTTATTCACCATTTTATAATAAGAATTTTATTGTGTTAAGTTTTTTTAACTGTTTGTTTAGTAAAGTAAACATATTTTCATTTTTTAAAAGATTTCTGATTTGCAGTTTAAAAATAAAAAATAGAACTTCAAGAATCAGTTCAACAATTTTTTTTTTTTTTTTTTTTGGTTGTGGCTCCCATGATTCTGGAACTTTAATTGAGCAGATCAACAACGAAAAATGATATTTTGCACAAAGAATCAACACACCTCCACTTTTCTTCAAACATTTTATTGTCTCCCCGAAGTCAAAATTTAAAATCTACTTAATCCTGCTATTCAATGTTCCCTCAAGCTTCAGCTGGGTCCCTTAAGCGGATAATTTGTACCCTTTGCCGAACCTGAGATATTGCAGATGTGCCCTTTTGATAACCTGGATGCACACTGTGTGTTTTGATGCAGTTCAACATCCCCTTCAACATTCCCTAAAAATTTCAACTTAATACTCTTCGCTGTTCCTGATATATTACATATAAACCACTTTGACAACCTGTATGCATGTAGTGTCTTTGGATTTGATTCAAAATGCAACATTCCTCCTCCCTACATATTCCCTTGAAAGTTATAATTCCATACCGCCAGCTGTGCCTGACGGTATCACAACCTGGATGCACATAATGCCTTTTGATTTAGTTCAATATGCCCCTCAAAATTCTCAGAAAGTTTCAACTTAACAGCCAGAGCCGTTCCTTAGATTTTGCATATACGTCCTTTACAACCTGAATGCGCATAGTGTCTTTTGATTTAGTTTAATGTTCCCCTCAATGTTCACTGAAAATTTCAACTTCCTGCACTTAACCATATCTGAGATATTGCAGATATACTCTTTTGACAACCTGAATACACTTAGTGTCTTTTGATTTAGCTAAGCACCCTCGAAATATTCCCTGAAAGTTTCAAATTAATGTTTTAAGTCATTCCTGAGATGTAAAAGAATAGACCCTTTAAGTAAAAGAATAGAAAGCCTTAAGAAAATTAATGGTTGATTAATACAGTCTTAAGGAAATCGTGTGCATTAATTATTCCTGGTGTGCGAGGCAAAATGTTACGGCAGGTTCAAAAACAGAGGGGTTGGGCTAGATATCTGTACTAAGTATATATTACGAATACCTTATGTGCATTTGAGACTCGCAAAAATTCGAGCCCGAAACCAAAATCTAAAAAAGAAATGATAGAAGTTAACCAAGCTCTATCTTGTTTATTTGGTGTACTTTAAGAGTGACAAAATGTTCTTATATTACATGCTCCAAGGGATTTAACTTTTGATTCTTTAATAATTTATGTTTCAGCTATCATATTTACAAGAATTTGTCAAAACTCTTGCAAAGAGGTCACAGCTGGTTGCTCACCAACTTATTTGGAACATGAATGTTAATAAGTTCAAAGACGAAGAAGGCCATCTAAAAGATCCAGATCTCTATGATATCTTAGATGGCACT